>NC_056731.1:970761412-970926412 GCF_019279795.1 Protopterus annectens
ATTTATAAAAGATTACACTATTAAATTGTATTACTTTGATTTATGCAATTGGAATGTAAAGAGACTTTAAAATTCAAAAGCAGCAAAAGTGTCTTATATGGAATGCAGACACGGGAATGCAAAAAAGTTTTAAATGACCAGATAATTACAGTTAGAATATTTTTAAATTCACTATTAGGGCTTGAATTAATTTATTTTGTAAGATTTATACGCACTCTGTGTAGCTTATTTACGATATTTCGATCTGATTGCATTTTATCAATACTAAAAGAGAAGCTGTGGAAGTATCCATTTATCATTAAGGAACTAGTTTCAGGATTTTTAACATTTTATGGAAGAGAACGGTTTTGAGCTGTATGCATGCTCTGATTACAGCATTCACTAGTGCTGTACCATTATGATCTCCGCTATGAAAAAAACATCATAGCACAAATAGCTATTATAATACACTGAGAATCTGCTGAAGGTTAAAGAAAGTGTTGTCTTGTCTAGGTCTAGGCTGTTTTGACATGATTTATGCGAGTGCCTGTAAAACACAGTTTTCTAAATCCAGTGTCTTCTATAACAAATGGGCCCACTATGTCTTAGGTGGTGAAGCAGATATCCAGCAGTATGTACTTTTGCAGACATTGCAGCTAAGTATACTACATGAAAGGTCTAAACTGCTTTGGTGATAGCAAGGGGAAAAATACACTACCTTATTCCTTAAACTGAGAAAGAGCAAGGCATTCCTTTTTCTTGAATATAAGAATTGCATAATTCTGCTGTGAAGTAACCATAACAAAATGGAAGTGTATTACCTACTTATTACAGAGGCATTTTCCTGAAGAACCTGCTTATATATCAGGAAACTATACTCTCAAGTAGTATAAGAAAGCAAATACAAATGCACCTTCCTGTTTATTTTTTACTAGGTAATGGTCATTGGCACTACACACACATACACACACACACACACACATATATATATATATATATTTATATATATATATATATATATATATATATATATATATATATATAATATACATACTCTTACATATACATAGATATAGATAATATCTTACAAATTTCATATCTGATTCATCTGATTTTTCATTAGCTGGTATTTCCAGAACACTCTGTCCAACACTGTCACAGTGGAAAAAAAAAGACAGAAAGAGAGAAAGAATGAAAGAAAGAAATGTAACTTATATGACCTATCGCCCCATCAGTTATTTATTCTACATATTTGACCCACCTAATTCCCTTAAAATATGTGAATTATAATTACATCATCTGGCATACTCATTTGTTATAGACAGTTACCTTTATTGAGACTCCTTTCACAGAGCATTTATGAAGGAACTAGTAATAATTCCAGCAGCATGTTTTAGATAGGCATGCCATAATCAATATGAGGTCAACAGGTTACAAATTACGATAATGCATTTCTGTTGTGTTCTACTTTTCTTAATGCTTAATAAAGCCTATGTCCCCCAGCCCTCATGATGTTCACCTCATATGGTCTACCTATCTGCAGTTTTAGTCTAATTTTCTGCAGATAATTTTATTGTGTATTTGATGGCTTTAATGAACTTTTAGTATAAACAGTTGGACATACTGAAGTAAGAACCGAGGGGGGTTAACTCAGCATGGGAGGCAGTGCTGTAGGGATGGTTGGGCAAATCATAAACCAGATGTCATCATTTGTGGGAACACCAAACCTTTGAAATAATTATAATGACTGTCAACCTGCAAGATACAATTAAACATTTGTGATTGTTATCACTTATAGACTGATTTTAAACTGCATAACAGATGTATTTCTGTTTTTTTAAGGTACAGAAACAGAAGTATAACAGGCAGTTTATAAACTGTCTGAAAACTATTGTGATTGCTTAATGACAACTTTACTGTTGTCAAGCTGTTCTTAAAAATGTTGATAATTACAAGATATCACAATCTTAATTGTTTATAGACAGGGTGAAGGTTCTGCTCGTTGGGTTTGCTTTGCATGTGCCATGTTCTATTACTACAGCTTTGATGAGATGCAAGAGAAACAGCAACAGGCAATCGTTGCTTAAACACAACACAATATAAGTATTCCAGTTTAAACTTCTTTGTAGATCCACAGTTGTGTGAACTCACTGTAGTGCACTTATATATTAAAATAATAATAATAATAATAATTTTATCAAATATCCTGCCACCTGACCTTTACCTGAACCTAGTGCAGTCCTGTCACCTGGTGGGAAGAATCTGCACAGTACTGCTGGTTTCATTATAACTTTCCTCATGAAATATTACTGCCCTCCAGATAAAGGACTTATTTAAAATGGCTCCATTATAACCAAAATTAAGTTACTAGATCAGGAGCTAATGAGGAACTATAATAAACAAACAGAAATAGACTTATTAAAGTGTCAAAAAGAACTGTTTTTACTACATAATAGTAAACTGTCATTTTATGAACAGAGAAATTTACTGAAATACGCAAATCATATTCAGACTCCCTCAAAAGCATTAGCACGCATTATTAACCAAGCGAAATCAACATTATTAATATCAGAAATAAACTATAATAATAGAACATATATTAATAAGGCAGATATTATGAATACTTTTGAAACAATATTTAATCAGGTATATGGTGATCAGCAGATAATTTTACCAGATAAAGTTAGGAAAGATTTCTTGCAGAAGATCATATTCCCGAATATTGATAATGAGTCCCATAGGGATTTAATTAAACCAATTTCAGTGGAGGAGGTAGCATAGATAATCAAAAAGCTGAGACCACATAAAGCCCCAGGCCCGGATGGATTGACCTCTGAATTTTACAAAACTTTTAATGAGATTCTGAGTAAAATACTCTCACAGACATTTAATTATATAATTCAAAATAAAATCAATGATCCTCACTTTAATGCTTCTAAGACTATTTTGATACCGAAAGAAAAAAGTGACTCTAAAAACCCAGATAATTACAGACCCATTTCACTCTTGAACATAGACATGAAAATTATGACATCCATCCTGGCAAATAGACTGAAAAAGGTCACAAATTTATTAATATCAGAGGAACAGGCGGGATTTATGGATGGGAGACAGACCACTGATAATACATTAATGCTTCACACACTAATCTCATACGCCAAGTACAAAAATCTCAATATTTATGCACTCATAATTGATGCACAGAAAGCATTTGACAGAGTTAACTTGGTATACCTATTTGATATGTTATCATACTTTAATATACCTTCGGATTTCATTCTAACATTAAGGAAAATATATAATAACGCATATACAAATGTATTTATCAATCAAGAATGCTCTAAAAGAATACAAATTAAAAATGGTACCCGACAAGGGTGCCCATTATCTCCTATTTTATTTAATCTTTATTTGGAACCATTATTTTTACATCTTAAACAAAATGTTTTTTACAATCCCCCAATATTATATGGTATGAAGATAAATATGGCTGCTTTCGCAGATGATTTAAATATATATTGTACCACACCAGTGTCAGACACCGAGAAAATATTAAAAGCAATAGAAGACTTTGAGAGAATCTCTAATTATAAACTGAATTTTAAGAAATCCAAAATATTCCCATTAAAGACTCCTACACCTTTTTCATTGCTACCATTGATAGGACAAGTATTGACGGAAGAAAAAACAAAATATCTGGGTATTGTATTTTCAACTGATAATAGAGATTTTTTTATAAACAATGTTAAGTCAACTTGGGATCAGATAACATTGAACCTGAAAAGATGGAGTAAATTGAAACTACCAATGATGGCAAGAACTGCAATTATCAAAATGAATGTTCTTCCCAGAGTATTATATATACTTAGAGCTACACAACTTAGAATCACGAGGAAATTTTTTAAACAGCTTCATATAGGACTAGGGAGATTTCTTTGGGAACCTAGGAAAACGAGGATAACATATGAAAAACTGATGGCTCCAAAGAATAGGGGAGGTCTAGATTTACCGGATTTTGAAACTTATTACTTGATAATTAATGCCAACAGAATTTTAAGGGCAATTCACTTTGATAGAGGCAGTCTGAAATAGGTGCCAAAATGGCTGGTATTAACCTACAGACATGTAACTAAAGTGGGAATTAACTGTAAAGCTCTACCCTTTCTGAATAGAGGAACACTCAGTAAATATGACTTAATGGAACATATTAAAAGTTATGTAACTTCAATTCAAAATCTTTTTACCTCATTAAACCTACTAAATTATATGATGGTGTTTCAACCATTCCACAAGAACCCAAATTTAGTAATTGGGAATAAGTTGATAGACTTACAAAAATTCCCCCTAATAAAGGATTTAATTGTATTGGATCTCTACCCCTTTATTGGGGTATCAGTTCACGATATTTTAAAAGAGAAAAGCCTTCCTATTTCCTATCTAATTATCATGAGACAACTAAAAGATCTGGCTATAAATTATTTTAACAACTTTGATTTTAATGAAGAGGAATTAAATATATGTCGTAATCTGTGGGAAGCTCTGATACAAGATAAAAAATATATAACTATTTCATATAAACTTATAAAAGAGATGAAATATAATAAACATATTCTCTTATCGAATTATTGGAGGGAAAAATTAATATTAGTTGATGACAGCAAGATCTTGGAAGCATTTAATCTAACATTAAAGTCTGTGTCCCTTCAGAAATTACTATTCACACAATTGATGATATTTAACAATGCCTACTATACCCGTCTTATTCTTCATAAATTTGACTCAAAGAACTCGCCTAAATATCCATATTGTACAGACCAGACAGCTGACTTGTTTCACATGTTTTGGAGTTGCAAATGCATTTTTAAACTTTGGAATTCATTAAAACTTCAATTACAGAAAATGGGATACCAGCATTCAACACTCTCTTGGGAATTTATGATCCTACATATTCCTCCAGATAACTTAGATAAATCAAAAAAGATCATAATCATGAATATCTGTTTATTAATGAAACTATACATAGCTTCAAACTGGTTGAACCCGACTCAGACATCTTGGGAAAATTTTAGAACATTAGCAATCAGACACATATTAGCGCATACATTGTTAATCAATTACCATAAGAAAAGCATAAATAATATAAAAATATGGGAGCAAATATTCAATATTGTGTTGGCCTAGAGGTTCTTATCCACTATTACTCAGGACACATATTTATAAGACTGATTCAATCTTAGATTTGACATAGATCGTAACAATAATACAGATTGTTGACTTTTTCATGTTGTATTTCTTTTCTAATAATTTGTATTAATATATAATGTTTATGTAACTTTTGGAAGCAATCATGTATATATTGTATATATTTATAGTGTATAGTTATGTAATTGAAAAACAATAAAAGACGGATTATTGAAAAAAAAATGGCTCCATTATGATGGTTTAAGTCGAATGTGCTCATATCACAAATGTTGGTGAATATTTTTTGGTTATATAATTTTTATGCTCAAATATACATTTGTATAAAACATTATTTGCACTGCTAACCAAGGAAACACAGTGAAAAAACATAAAAGAACAAAGCAAACATAAAACTAAACAAAAAAGCAGGTTCAGCTAATTAATATTGTGATAGTTTCTAAAGTTGTCCAAGTTTTGTTATCATGGAGGAAGTGGTTGAAGAAATGTATACTATTAGACATTTAAGTGCTTATAAAGCCATGCTAAATAAGCAATAACAGGTGAATATATTTTCCACACATTTTACAGTTTAGTGGCTCACATAGGATGGATAGGTTCAATTCATGCTGAAACATTACTTGATGAAACTAGCAGTCTTTATATGTAGTCTTCATGGGTCATTCCCATTCACCTCTCCTTAAGATACTGCCACTACTCTCAATTCATTGCATGTGAAGCTATTAAATTCACCAAACTCAGTGAATATCTTTCTAACTGGTTCAACTATACAATCATATTTTACTCCCAAAACAATGCAATCATCTGCAAGCATCATGAGCATTCCTAGAACTTTGCCTTCTTGAGAATGTCCAATGCATAACACTCATCTTTTATGATTTAGACGGGTCTATGTCATTTCATTGAAAGATCATTGCATTGAATCCCAAATGGGTCAAACTTATTTGACTGAAAACTCTATAATGGAAAACTCAAGTCACTGAAACTCATTTCATAGAAAACATTCTCCACAAGAAATATTTCATACCACATAGGTGGTAGTCTACTTAACACCAAAAGTATAAGAGACCTTGGGATACAGGTGGACAGTAGTCTCTCCTTTGAAAATCATATCACCATAGTAGTCAGGAAATCCTTCTACATGGCACACCTCATCACAAAAGGTTTCTCAACCAGGAAAAAAGAGGTCATTGTTCCCCTCTACTCATCACTCATTAGACCCATTAAAGAGTACAACACCCCTTTTGGTATGTACCTCACAAGACATCTACAACAACTGGAAAGGCAGCAGAAATACCTCACAAAGAGGATTACTGGCCTCAAACAGATGCCCTATGCAGACCATCTCAAAAAACTCCAGCTTTACTCTGTCGCATATCGCCTCCTCAGAGGTGATCTCTGCCTAACATACAAAGCTATGTCAAACCAAGAGCTGTTGGACATGCTCCACTTAAAGAAATCCCAGTACCTCCGAGCTACACAATCTAGGGACCTACATTTTGTCACCACAATAAACAGAACATGCTGGAGGGATAGATTCATGTCCCAGAGACTTCCCATACTCTGGAACAAACTACCTATCTATATCAAACAAAGCTCCTCATTAGCAGTCTTCAAGAAAATTCTTGATGATTGGATGGGAGATAGTAAATTCACCCTGGGGATCACTTCTGTGCCTCTGCTTGACAGGGGCACATGAAAATAATTTTCTTGGGTGGCAATAGCCAGGGTACTGTTTGGCTAGGCTTATATAGGCCCTAGGGCCAACAGCCTTGTACCTACCTATGAACCAATGAACCTATAAAAACATGTTTCTGCAAGAGGGCAAGTCTCCCCTGCACTACCTAAGGCTCCCACACCCAATGTACTTATTTATATATAATAATTCCTTGGTTGCACAACTGAATAAAAAATAAAAACAGAAACAACACACACATACAATGAATCAGTGCTGGAGCACAAGCACAGACAGCTACAAATCTATGGGTATAGCAGGGTACTAACATGCAGTCCTCACATACTCTATTATGCTCACTTCCCTAATAACTCTTATGATAAGAATGGACACCATCACATATTTTCTATATACTTCCATACTTTTCTGTGAAATGAGTTTTCAATGAAATGAACTTACAATGACAACAACAGCCATTGACAACATCCCTACCAAACACCTGGATATCACAGCCTATTCCACAGCATATCATTTCTCCATTCTTATTAATAGATCCCTAACAGAAAAAATATCCCTGAAAACTGGAAAAAAATCTGTCATCATACCTTTCCACAAAGGTGGCATCTCTTCAGAACTAAGTACAAACCTATTGTCATACTATCACTCGACTAAAATTCTTAAAACAATGTGTCTGCTGTCAACTCCTGCAACTTCTTACTGATCACAACGTGCATACAACCCACAACATGGGTAGCCTAGTCAAAAACCATCTTCCTCAATCTGTCCAAAGCTTTTGATACAGTATCTCATCAAAAACCTTTCTGTGAACTTTCCTCGCTAGGACTCAGAAACCCGCCCCTTACCCCTTACCTGGTTTCTGAGTCACCTATCAAAGAGGCAGCAAGCTGTAAAATTGCAGCAGGAGTTCTTACCTTTCCTACTTTTTACAACTGGAATAACCCAAAGATCAATCCTAGGAAACCTCCTGTTTAACATTTTTATTAACAAATTTCACACTATCACCAAAGAAGCAACTTACATCCAAAATTTAGATGGGATTACATGTAACAGCATTAGAAAACCTCCAGGGCATTACACAACAGACATTTCTTTCCATAGAATCCTGTCTGGCAGACTCATAACTACTTCTAAATGCAAAAAAGACTAGACTATTGCATTCACCCACAAATGTTATTCTGAACATAAACAGACATTCCATTTTCTATCATCAAACAATACAACAATTGAAATTGTATCTCATGCAAAATTACAAGGAGTTTTGCTTGATTATGAGCTCAGATATGACCAATACATACCCCAAGCCATAAAGAAAACCCAGAGTAAACGAGATTCTCTCTATGGGGCCAAACAATTTCTCACAGGTAACACTAGAACATAAATAGCTAAAACCTATCTACTCCCTTCCCTTCTATACTCAACACCTTTCCTTACAAATCTTAACATCACTCTCAGAGCAACACTAGACTCCTGCTATTACAAAATAGCAGAAGCTAATCTAAATACCTCCCAGTCAACACATCACTGCAAAGTCCTAAAAGACCTATATTGGTTGGAACTGCCACAATACCTCTCCTACTCCCAGATACTAACTGCCCCACAACCTAATATATGGCCCAGGCAAATGTCCATCATTACAATTTTTTTCTGAAACCTTACACAAGCACCAGAACTTACTTACGATCCAATAATAAATCCCTCCTAGTAACAAAAAAAAAATCTAATAACTCTGCCATGATTACTTATACTCCCACTATGCCACCAAGCTGTGGATTTCCATGTCACTTGATGTAAAACTCCTGCACAAGAAAAACATTGTCAAAGTGGCTTTAAAACAATATTTCATTAGTATCTGATCATACTTCTACACTACTTCTGGATCATTCCATAAACCCCCCTACCAGCATATCCACACTCTGTATTATAAATTCTCTCTTCATCTGTTATAATCGCACCCAAACACCATTTTCTTCTCTCCCATTGTTCACATTCACCCTTAGTACCATACTTTTAAAGTCCTCTCTCACAATAGCTCTTTTCACCCTTCATTTCTTCTCTCAGTAGTATATGTCATTAATCTCTACTGTCACATAATATGTCTGTCTACCTATGTCTTTTCTTACATATTCTACTTTTCCTGTTTTCTTCACTTCACAACTCTTCATCCTCTTTATTGCCTGTCCACCCCTAACTCTTCACTTCATTATAAATACTTCTTACTTAAAACAAACTGCTGGGGGCAGAGCCAAGATGGCACTGGGTTAACAGCTCTTTTTTAGAGCTCTGCAGTTTTTTTATAATTAAAGAAAGGAAAAATTATTAAATTATTATATTATTTGATTTCAACATCTTTCTTAATACTTTTTTCATCATATTCTAAAATTTGCTATTTATCCAAAAGAAATTTTCTTGTCAAATTATTCAAGAGAAGATTATACTTAATTAAACTGGATTAAACTTAAACTTAGATTAAACTGGGCGCCATAATAGACTCTCCAGCCGACACAAGCATCCTCCAAAAGGGTCTCATAGAAACAGACAACTAGTGCCAGAGCCATGGCCTCAAGCTAAATGCCAAAAAGTATATAGACATCCCCTTTGGCAAAAACAAAGTGCCCACAAATTACTACATAGGTGGTAATCCATTAAGTACAGAAGAAGTAATTATGGACCTGAGGACCCAAGTTGATAGCAGTCTTTCATTTGACAACCATGTGGCCAAAGTGGTTAGAAAAACATTTTATATAGCCCACCTAATCATGAAGGGATTCACATCTAGATCAGGGGAGGTCATCGTGCCTCTTTACTCATCCCTCATCAGGCTCATAATTGAGTACAATGCCCCTTTTGGGATGCACCTTACCAGACATCTGCAGCAACTGGAAAGACCCCAAAAGTACCTCACCAAGAGGATCAAAGGGCACAAACAGATGCCATATGCTGCCCGGTTAAAGAAACTCCAGCTCTACTCAGTGGCATACCGCCTGCTCAGAGGCGATCTGTGCCTGATGTATAAAGCCATGTCCAACCTGGAATCAATGGACATGCTGCACCTCAGAAAATCCAAATCCCATCAAGCTACGAGCTCGAGAGACTTGAACCTCAGCACTGAAATAAATAGGACATGCTGGAGGGACAGATTCATAACCCAGAGGCTCCCTTCACTCTGGAATAAAATCCCAGTCCAGGTTAGGCAGAATCCCTCATTGACTCTCTTCAAGTGGAATCTTGATGAGTGGATGGGAGATCGTAGGTTTACCCCGGGTATCACTTCTGTGTCACTGTTAGACAGAGGCACAGTATACTAACCTCGAAAAAGTGCATAGCAAAATTAATTTAAAATGGGTGGCGAAAGCCAAACACACTCTGGCTAGGTTTATAAATGCCCTAGGGCAGATAGCCTAGTATGAACCTATGAACCTATGACCCTATACTATAGCCTGAAAGATGAGCAACTCAGAGAATCATACAGACTCTGGAATAAAGAAAGAATTATATCTAGTGACTTCAGCAAGAAGACTTAATTAAAACAGATTTAACAATTAAAACAGATGGCTTTGAAAAAAATCTACAAGAAGTCAAAGAAAATAGTCTAAAACTAATATTTTTAAAGAACTATTTCAACAGTTACAAAACAAAAGTTTCAGATACTGAAACTGCATTATCTGGTGTTGATACTAGACTTAAAGAGAATGAATCTCAACTGTCACATCAGAAAAAAATTAGAATTCCTAGCTGATAGAGAAACTAGATGACTTTGAGAACAGAACCTAACCAAAACTTTACTTCTAACCCTACACTAAACCTTCCATACATTAATGTCTATGCTCTTACCTTAACCCGCACCCTAACCCTAAGGTCTGTAACTATCGCACACTTACCTTACGGAGCTATATCCAAACAAAATAAATAACCCACACGCATACACTTAACAAAACCTTACTTCTAACCCTACACTAAACCTTACATACATTACTGTCTATACACTTACCTCAACCCGCACCCTAGTCCTATGATCCGTAACTATCGCACACTATTACTGTCTATGCACTTACCTTAAACCGCACCCTAACCCTAAGGTCTGTAACTATTGCACAGTTACCTTACGGAGCTATACCGCAGAAGGGCAAACCGTGATGATTCGACATTTCAGATTTTGCGCTTCAGGATGATCAGTGTTTTTGCATATTGACGTATACGTGTTGACGTTTCCGTATTCGGGTAAGTGGACCTTTGTGATTTTAATAGGGAGCCGTCTTATCACATATTCTCATATTTTTAAATTAAAATGTATTGTTATTTTCTTTTTTTTTTACCTGTTATCTCTTCAGCATCTTATCAGGTAATGTACAAATGTCTTTTTTTCTTCCTGATTTCATATAAATAACATATACGGACTGTTTCCTTTAGGTACAAAGTTTTGCTTCCTTTTTCCTTATGTAATTACTTTGCAGCTTGACATAGTAACAGTCATTATTTCTATTAGTTTGTTTACTTTGGGAAAAGCATTAGTATTGTTAGATTATAACTTCTTTTTTTTGTCCTTTTCTGAATGACTAAATATCCAAAACTTGTTTTGTTGTTTTCCTGCTGTTTATTTTCTCAGCTGTTCATTATATTGTTAATCGCATTGGTAGTAGCACAAAACAGGAAGTGGGGGGGGTCACTTGTTTGGAGTCTGTTACTTCCTTTTTACTTTCTTGATGGTCTTTATTTAAAAGTGGAGAGGTATGTTGTCAGTCTTATATTTTGTTAACATATTGGATTGGACTGTGGCATCTGATGTGCCTGGAAATAGGCTAGATGTCATGGCTGGAGTAAGTGCTTTGTTTTCAATTCATTATATGTACCGCTGACCTGCTGCTATGGGATGCGAGTGAGTGGGGGGAGGGAAGCTGTTAAAATGTGGTTTTCTTTCTCTGTGCTTTCAAAATACTCAATTCTACTGAACTGTGATGTCTTCATAATTACAATGGAAGTGCAAATGTACTGCTTTGGTTTTTGAGGTAACAGTCTTGTTTGATTCGTGCAAGCATTTTTGAAAATCCAAGCAGTTTTGAGCTTCTGATTCTTAGCTCATGCGAACTTTTCCTGCTCTGTGTGCAACTTTACAAATACAGTTTGTTAAAATATATTAATAAACTTTGGTAAGTAACGGGAGTATTGGCTTTACTCAGGCATAGTCTTGGGCTGTTTAATGGGGATTTATTTGTTGGAACTAGCTATATAAACATTCTAGCAGTAGTAACATATGAACATGGATGTTTTAATACTTATGTGTTTAGTAAAGAACTAATTGACAACTTAGTAAACCCCCTCAATTACAACTGTTATCTGGTTGCTTTGTTAGACAGCCATTCTTTTATTTTATATTTTTTGTTGCTTAATCTGAAACTGGAAGCTACTAGTGTGAACACAACTTAATTTAAATATTTTGATTTCTTTAGAGAAAGTGAAGTACAGATTTTTTCTAAAAAGTTATGAAATGTAAAGCAGAAACATATGTTGGTGTACAAAGTTATATGCTTTCATAGATAAACATCGAAATGGATTTAGTTATTCATTTAGTTATTCATTGCATTATACATGGTTGAAGCATTTGCTTAGAACCCTTTTCTAGACCAGGGAACTAGTACTCTGTCGATAACAAATTACATTTTTGGTGTCTTATTTCTTAATTTACCTAAGCTAATATGTATTCTGTCATAGGTTCATAGGTTCATAGGTGTGTACTAGGCTAATCGCCCTGGAGCCTTTACAAGCCTAGTCCAAAGGATTCCCTGGCAACATGCCATCCAACGTTATTTCCCAGTGCTTCTGTCAAGCACGGCCACTGAACTGGTCCCCAGGGTGAATCTTCTATTTCCCATCCACTTGTCAAGATTTCTCTTAAAGAGAGCCAGTGAGGTACTCTGCTTGACATGTAAGGGAAGTATATTCCAGACCATTTTCCAGGGCGCTTAGGAATGTGGAGTGGGAGTCTTAGGACATGGTGGGAGATCTATAGCAGGCAACAACCTGGACTGCAGTCTTACCCAGTGTTAGTTGTACCTGGAGTATCTCTGATGCTTTATGTTGCACTACTAGCCTGGAGGTGTGCATATTCTTTATGAATATGGAGACACCCCCACCTTTAGGGCATCATTCCACATTTTGGGGCCGAAAGGTGTGGTATGAATTATAACCTGGTATCAAAGGGATGCTTTCAGGTGCCTTGAAGCAGGTCTCAGTTACTGCACAAATGTCAATGTTTTCCATTTTAAGGAGCACTTCGAACGAGTGCATCTTGAGATTTATACTTCTAACGTTGAGTAGCATAACCCTCACATTACATTTGCTTGTAGCTGTTATGGTGGTAATTTGGTCTTTTGGACATTGCCTAAAAAAGTCACTATAGGGGTGGTAAGGGCCTTGGCCAGTATCCAGAATTCCAAGGGTGACAGATGCAGGCCATCTCTGGCAAAGCATCGAGGTCTGTCAGTCATGTCATCCCAGGCAGACAGATCCTGGATCCCCTTAAAATGACACTAGAAAGTTAGCCAATTATTGAAGTCAATCATTTGTTTGTACTGTGGCATCATTCTGGGTGATGGTAAGATGCTACTCAGGGCTAGGGTCATACCCTCCTGGGCTACATGATCTTAGAGCTCCTCCATGTCTCTTTTCATGTAGTCCAGGAAGGTGCATCTCAGGTTGTTCACACCAACATGGACAATGACTGAGTCATATCTGTACATGTCGTGGAGTGATCTGAGTGCATGCATTATGTGGCGTATCCTGGCACCCGACAGGCAGCTGACCGTTACTTTCTCCTTATTCAACTTAGTGTGTGGGGACATCAGTGTGCCTTACTATTGAGTCACCTATGACAAGTGTATTGGGTAAGCTGTTTTGCCTTAGGGGCTTAGGTTGTGTGGCACATTGTTTGTGTGAGCTATGTGTCTCATGGTTTGTGCTGTGGTGCGGTGGTTGTATACGTTTATGCCTTGGAGGTCTCTGCTATTTGGGTAGAATTTTATTGCGAGCCTCCGTGAAGGTGGGTATGGTTTTGTGCTATTATGGGATAGCTGTCATGGTGTGTGTCTATGTGTTCTTTGTGGTGTGGTGCTAGTGCTGACCTTCTCCTCTTGACTAGCTATTCCAGTCTTGGCTGGAGAGTGCATGGCTTCCATTCTGGATATACAGGTGCATCTCTCGCAAGTCTGAGTGTTGGGGGGGTAAGAGGAGAGGGTTATCAGTGTATATGAGGCAGTTACTATATTGCATCAGGATGCCCAGGTTCACCAGGATAATAGGAGAAAGGACAGGGAACTGACATTTGGACATGTCTGGAGGTGTATGTAATTTCTTAAGTACTGAGGCTGTTTCTTTTAAGGAAAGTTTAGTGCTGGTAGCAGGTTCTGTGGTAGAGTAATTGCTAAGAGAAGTCTGAAAAAGTGCTAGATTTAATAAGCTAGTTTAAGTGCAGAAAAGAAGAGAACCAGCAGGATCTATGGGAAAATGTGAGGAGTAGACATTCTGACAATCGGTAATAGTCTATCCTAGCTTAGCGGTGCTGCACATCATGCAAACCCATGCAAACATGGACTTTTAAGGCAGGAAGTTAAAAGGGATAAAAATGCAACTCAAAATGGCCAGTAAGGTACAATTTCAGAGCTGGAAACCACTCCTCTTGTGGTAGATAGGCTGCTCAGTTCTTAACACTCCTACTGATAAGCGGAAAGGCTTCCCTCTATCACAGAAAGGTCTGGGAAACTCAGATCCTCAGATACAGTCTTGAATACAGCAAATCTGAATCCGGACTATTCTAGTAACTGAAAATGGTGGGGAAATAAACAAACAAGCTAGATTTTTTTTTTTGTCAAACAGCTAAAAATACACGTAAAACAGCAATAAATTCACTTTAAGCACAGGGCAGGCTAGTGCACTTGAGTGTGTAGCCAAAAAACATTAAATGCAGGTAAAATAAATGCAATATGGTAGAAAATGACTTAAATAAAGTGCAGTAAGCAAATTTAAGCAAGAATAAGTAAATAGAGATATTAGAATCAACCAAAGTCTCTCTTTCTACTTTCTGCTGCTTTTGTAGTCTGCAGGATGCCAAAACCGAATCCGCTGAGCTAAAACAAGCACAAACACGAGCTTTTAAGGCAAAAAGTTAAAAGGGATAGAAATGCAGCCCAAAATGGCCAATAAGGTACAATTTCAGCACTGGAAACCACTCCTTTTGTGGTAGATATGCTGTTCCGTGCTTGCCACTCCCAGTGATAAGCAGAAAGGCATCTCTCTATCATAGAAAGGTCTCGAGAACTCAGAAATTCCAATACAGTCCTGAGTTCATCAAATCTGAATCTGGACTATTCTAGTAACAGAAAATGGTGGGAAAATGAGCAAACAAGCTAGAATTTGTTGTTTTTTTTTTTCATTTTTTTTCTTTTTGTTAAATAGCTAAAAATACAATTAAAACAGTAATAAATTGACTTTAAGCACAGTGCAGGCTAGTGCACTTGAGTGTATAGCCAAAAAACAGCAAATGCAGTTAAAATAAATGCAATAATGTAGAAAACAACTCAACTAAAGTGCAGTAAGCAAATTTAAGCAAAAATAAGTAAACAGACATACTTCGAATCAACCAATGCCTCTCTTTCTTCTTTCTGCTTATTTTGTAGTCTGCAGAATGTTAAAACGGGATCTGCTGAGCTAAAACAAGCACAAAACCATGCAAACATGAGCTTTTAAGGCAGAAAATTAAATGGGATAGAAATACAGCCCAACATGGCCAATAAGGTACAATTTCAGAGCTGGAAACTACTGCTCTTCAGGTAGACAGGCTGCTCAGTACTTACCACTTCCACTGATAAGCAGAAAGCCTTCCATCTATCACAGAAAGGTCTGGAGAACTCAGAAACTCCAATACAGTCCTGAATACAGCAAATCTGAATCTGGACTATTCTAATAACAGAAAATTGCAAGAAAACAAGCAAACAAAATAGACTTTTTTTGTTAAACAGCTAAAATCAGCAATAAATTCACTTTAAGCACAGTGCAGGCTAGCACACTTGAGTGTGTAGCCAAAAAATAGTAAATGCAGTTAAAATAAATGCAATATGGCAGAAAACAACTTAAATAAAGTGCAGTAAGCAAGTGTACGCAAGAATAAGTAAACAGAGATACTTAGAATCAACCAAAGTCTCTCTTTCACCTTTCTGCTGCTCTTGTAGTCTGCAGGATGACAAAATGGGATCCGCTGAGCTGTACAAATTATTTGAATAGTTATTAATAGGAGACAGTTTATTCTTACCAGAATATCTGAAGACATATCTATGAAACTTACTGACTGGTTGAATAATATTTTCTTCTATTGTAACAGAGATGTGTTATAATTACAAAAATATTTAAAAGTATACATTGTGATGAAATTACGTAAGTTTACACATATTATTATAAGCAATATGAGGCACAGCTTTTTTGTCTGTATTGTAAACCAGCTGTAGTACAGAAAGCAGTTACATTGCTATTGGGGCAGCAGATTTCTTAAAGAGATCTAGACGTCTGTCATCTGGTTCACAGTCATTCACTTATATATGAAATAAAAAGTATTACCATAACATTAATATGTGTCACAGATTCTCACTCTGTAGTGAGAGTTGTTATGCTTATATGGCATTAGCAGCTAGTGTGACAATAGAGGAAAGGCACTTAAAATGGTGGCAATGGGTGCCTATGGTTAAATAACACTAGATGGAGTTCTCACTAAGAAAGACACACAAAGCTGTAGTTTACATCATCTGAATAACAATAATAGCAATAGTGCACAAGAGGGTGTAGACAATTGCACAACAACTATAGTATACATACCATTACATTCTGTGTGTCTTAAAGCACAGTAGTACAGTGGATTGATGTAAATAGAAGGTTCTTAGTATGTGCCAGATTACACTGCACAACAATAATAATGTGAGTACTTACACAGTTATAATTTGATTAATTATATACAGACACATACACCCATACATACACACACACAATCATACACACATTCCACTCATGCACACATAAACACACATATCTAGCAACGCCTCTTAGTAGCTAACCACCAATTTTGGTTTACTATGCATGTTCTCTTTCCTATCACAAATAGTTATTGCATTGCAAGTACAACTAGAAATGAATAACTTTTCCTTAAACCTACACTACATATACAGGATGGCAAGTAGGAACAAGTAGGTCAGAATGATTAATGTCAAAAAGAATGCTAACATTTTTTGGAAGGGAAGTAAAAAAATATTATTTTAGCACTTTTCAAAACCATTGTTGAAGCTTTGAGATACACAGATCAAAAATGAGTTCATAAATTCATATTACATATAAATCTCAGGCAAACAGTTCAGTATTTTCTTGCTACAATGTGATTATAAACTTGATTACATTAATACTTAAAGTTCTTATTCAGGTTTATGTCAGCAAAGCAAAGTCTCATTATGTTCTAACATGCTATCACCATTTTATTCTTGGGATTATTACATGGCACCACCATTACCTTCTGATTTCCAACTCGCTCACTTAGTTAAATCTTCTTTTTGACTAACAAAAATACCTTGAAAAAAAAGATGCATTCGACATTTTGAATTCTATATTTTTTATGCATTTTTTTCATTAATGCAGCCATGGATTGGGATCAAGTGAGGAAAATAAAAGTAATTAATGACTGACCATCTGCAAATAATAACTTTAGTATCGTTTTGTTGTTATTGTAAGGTTATTGAAGCGAGTGTTATATTCCTTAGCTTGTAATAGTTATAGTCTCCTATGCTTACCGAATGCATACTGTAAACTGTGGTCATCTTAGACTAAGTTCCACTGTGTTATGTGGTTGTGAAAAGATGACATGACATTTACACTAGAGTTTAAGAGGATTTAGATGTCATAAATGTTAAAGTCTCTCTTGTTGAAAATAAGGTTGATTGTAAAAAAAGAAAATGCAATTGAGTTGATCATACCAGCTTTGTTTATAGTGTTTTCTAAAGATGGATTCCATTAAAAAAATTAAAAATGTATTAAAGGCTCTAGCTAATATCCATCAAGGTACCTGCCCTATATTTTATAGTGGCACTAGAAAGGTTATTTATTTCTCAAATATATTATTTGTCTCTGCTATAGAAATTTTGAAGCTGCCAAGAACAATAATTTGCTTAGGGCATATTAAACAAAATATGTATGACATTATTTCCTGTGCCTTTGTTGGAGATCATTTATGAAGGCTAGTATTGTGTAAATTGAGTAAGGGGGTCAGTAGGCAAAATCAGTGTAAGAATGTGTATTTAATATACTGTATTTACAGTTGTCTTGCAATATACACTATTTTAGTTGCCCCTGTTCTTAAGGAAGAGAGGATAAAAAAGGGAGGGTGAGAGGGAGAGGATAAAGGAACAAGAATGATCTCTCATGATTGTACTGAATACTTCCTTTCTTATAGTTTATGTGAAAGAAGAGAGTTAGTCTTGAGAAACACTTTTCTCAGGGGAGGGATATGAATAATTATTGCATGTATAGTTTTTTATGGAAGAGAATATCTTATTTTAGTTCTGTTATTGTTTCATTATTTTGCTTGAGACCTTCATCTACTTAAAATTGTTAATTACAATATTCCAATTAATTGTACTAAACCATATTTTCTTATTCTTAAAATATGGAAATAAATTAATCATTTAGCGGTCTAAATAATTCTAAAAAAGGGGCAAATATACAAAAAGTTTTAGAACATAACAAACCACATGTATTATTCCTTCAGGAAACTAATTTATTTCATGAATTTGACACTTGATTCTGGAACTTTAAAATTATATAACTTTAACTCATTATTTAACTTGCTCTTTAAGTCAAAAAAAAAAAAAGAGGAGTAGCAATATCATGGAAAAAGAGATTTAAATGCCACAAATTCTATTTAAACATGAAGATAAACAGGGTTTTTTACATTGATTATTATAAAATATTGCGAAAGGATATGGACTTTGGTAAATTTATATTGGTTCCCAGGAATGGGAACTAAAATAGCTAAAAAACATTTTGATTTTATAATTATTAATTATACAGTTAATTTAATATTAGGTGGTAACTCCAACTGTATGTTAGATTACATTGAATCCAATTCAACTAGAAAATTCAAATCACTTCCTATTGGAAATGTTTTAAATTATGGAAAGATATTTTCAATATTAAAGATACATTTGTGACAATAGGCAGTACTGCAAGCACAGCTAGCTGGAATTCTGTAAATAATTACATGTCATTTGTGAACATCAAACTGATTTATACAAGATGCTTGTGTTACAAATGTATTATAACTGTATGTCATGTGTATATCAAACTATGTACAGATGTTCATGTTGAAAATGTAGTTGTAAAGTGTTTCATAGGTTCATAAGTTCATAGGTTCATAGGTTGGTACTAGGCTATCAGCCCTAGGGCCTATACAAGCCTAGCCATAACAATTCTCTGGCTATTTCTTCCCACATTATGTACTTTCCTGGACCCCTATCTAGCAGGGCGACTGACGTGATCCCTGGGGTGAATTTCCTTTCTCCCATCCAATCGTCAAGGTTCCTCTTGAAGAGGTCCAAAGAGGCACTCTGCTTGACATGTATGGGCAATCTATTCCAGAGTCTGGGGAGTCTCTGGGTCAGGAACCTATCCCTCCAGCATGTTTTGTTTATTGTGATGACAAGGTTTAGATCCCTGGAGCGTGTAGCTCTGAGGGATTGGGATTTCTTTAAGTGTAGCATGTCCAACAGCTCTGGGTTTGACATGGCCTTGTATGTTAAGCAGAGATCGCCTCTGAGTAGACGATATGTGACAGAGTATAGCTGGAGTTTTTTAAGGCGGTCAGCATAGGGCATCTGCTTTAGGCCTGTGATTCTTTTAGTGAGGTATTTCTGAGGCCTTTCCAGTTGTTGCAGATGTCTTGAGAGGTATATACCAAATGGGGCGTTGTCTTCTATAATGGGTCTAATGAGGGATAAGTACAGTGGGACAATGACCTCCTTTTTTCTGGATGAAAAGCCCTTCATGATGGGGTGTGCCACATAGAAGGATTTCCTGACTGTTGTGGCGATATGGTTATCAAAGGTGAGACCACTGTCCACCTGTGTCCCTAAGTCTCTTATCACACTTTCTGTGTTTAGTGTACTGCCACCTATATGGTAATTCATGGATACATGTTTTTTTCTCAAAGGGGATAATAATACATTTCTTGGCATTGAGCTTGAGCCCATGGCTCTGGCACCAAGCATCTGTTGATGTAAGGCCCTTTTGTAGAGTATCCACATCATTTGGGGATTCAATAATGGCTCCCAGTTTGCAGTCATCTGCAAACTTTGTTAGCCAGAGTCCCTTAGTGTTGACCTGTACTTCAGAGAAGTAGATGCCAAACAAGACCGGCCCCAGGACTGAACCCTGAGGTACTCCACTTGTCACTTGTCTGGAGCTGGATTTGGAGTTGGCTACTTTTACAGTGTGGGTTCTATCAGTAAGCCATTTAGCAACCCATTGGGTGACATAGGGATTAATGCCCAACTTAGTAAGTTTATCTATGATTCCAGAGTGGGGGATGGTGTCAAAGGCCTTGGCAAGGTCTAGATAGGCTGTGTGGACCACCTTACCCTTGTCCATGGCTCTGGAGACTGATTCAAAGAAGTCAATCAGGTTCAGGAGACAAGATCGGCCCTTCACAAACCCAAACTGGTTGGGGTCCAGTGTTTGAAGGTTGCCAATGTCTTTGTTTATACGTTCCATGATAATACGCTCCATGGCCTTGCAGATAAGGCTTGTCAGACTGATGGGATGGTAGTTTCTAGAATCCAAGGTGGATCCCCCCTTGTGGATTGGGATAACTGTAGCTCTGTGCCACTCAGTGGGCACAAAACCTGAGGTGAGGTTATGATTAAACATGACACTTAGGTGAGGTGCCAGTTCATATTGTAGTTCATGTAGTACACAGCCTGGGATGTCATCTGGTCCCATGGATGCTGTATTCTTGGCTTTAGAGAGTGCGTTTTGTACCTGTGTGGCCATTATTACTGGACTTTGGCAATCTTCCGGTATTGAGATGGGCCATTTAGGGGGTGAGAGGGGGGTGAAGTTGGCACTGAATTGATCTGCCAGGTTTGTGTTTAAAATATGTCAACAGTGTGCAGTGCTGGAGAGAACAGAAATGTACATGCACTATTGTAACTGTTTAAATGTATATGTTTAATATAGGAAACCGGGAGACAGGAGGTTAAAATCAGTCCAGCAAACTCAAACTTTAAAATATATTTGAAATTAAATCACTTTATGGCTAGGCCAAAAATATGTTATCTCACAGGTTTCAATATAGCCAGAGACACAAAGTCTGTACTAGAAAGCTTTCTGCATTGTCTTTGGGGTGAACTAATTACTATTGTTGAAGCTTGGAGGTATGAATTTGTTTTATGATTTCCAGCACCTGACACAGATCTAAGCAGAAGCCCCTGTGTGTGTATTTTTACAGGTAGGTGCTAAATCCTGCTAGTTTCCAGCAACGGAGTGTTGTATGGGAACTAGAAGTGAGATGACCAGAAGTGGTGTCATTCTGCAAGCTACCCAAGAAGTAATATTTTAGTTACTATTTTGAGAAGTCCCTGGGTGAAACAGAGTATTCTGTTTGGGGTCTAACTAGAAAGACTGCTCATGTATTTCATCTTGTCTTGCACAATATGTTATTAGGGAATAGTATAATTCTCTTAGATTCAGTCAGGAATATAGTGAAGCTTAGTTTAGATATTGTTTTTCTTTATTTGTCTGAGTCTGTCCTTCAATGTTATTTTAAGTATTTCCTGTGATTTTTTAAGTCTGATGTCACTATGCATAGATATTTAGTATTGTTTTGTTCTTTTATTATTTATTATTAAATATATTTAAATCTTTCTTTGTGGATGATCTTTGTAGAGATATTTAAGTTATGAGAGTATTTGCATATGTATTTGCTGACAATGTGTGGGCCACTCCTGATAGCCTTGCTCTTGGTCAAACTACCATTTGTATTAGTATTAATATTACACAGTAAAATTGGTCACTCTTTGTTAAGGGCCTTAAAGTATCTGGTGAGAAGTTCTGGTGGCAGTCATAACTATATTATAGTCTGGGCAAAAAGGGGCATAACTAGGGAGCCTATGCCAGCCTTTCCCAGGGGTGTGTGTATGTGCAAATCAAATCTCAAGGAGTGTGTGTATCAGCTACTTGACCAGGGACACAAAGCACTGGCTGGACAGAGGGAGTGTTGGAGGACCTGGCTTGGAACCCTGGCTAAGGGCTCAACTCTATAACTGTGCCAGTGATCAGTCTTGTTGGGGATCTGGAAAAAGAGAGAGCAGCCAGTGCCCAAACTGATTGTGTTCCCTGTGTGATCGTAAGGAAAATTGTGCTTGATTGTGGTTGATGCAGAGAGCTACATCTGGAGATACTGTGTGGGTACCTGCTGTCCTCCCTGTGAAAGTTCCCCACAGGTGCTAATGGTGAGGATTGAGGCTCCTTGATTACTTGCCCAGAGGTGGGGCATCACAACATTTAACTTCAAAGATAAAAATTCTTTAAATTTCACACATTACTCTTTTAATTATGATACTCAAGGAAGACTAGATAAAAGATTGATTTCTCAAAATATTACCTCCAAAATAATTAATTTCAATATAATACCTTGCCCTTTATCAGATCATAATGCATTGATAATAATAAAAATAGAAATACATTTTAAATTTTTTTTTCAATAGAATTCCGTCATATATCACTAAAATGAAAGAATATAAAACATGATTATTATAAGAGATAGATAACTTTCTGCTATTTAATGAAATTCCAGATTCAAACACAATAATGATTTGGGATGCCTTCAAAGCATATGTTTAAAGTAAAATGATCTTTTGGTACAAATATACATTAAAAGAATGGAATAAAGAGCTGCTAGACATACAATTAAAAGTAAAAGAAAATATAAAACAAAGGTGAAATATCTGCAAGAAACAAAGATGAGATAAGAAGTGTAATACATATAATGAAATTCAAAATCCCTTAACAAATAGATTAAACTGAGATATAAGAGATACTTTAGAACATTTTAGAACTTGTTATTCACTTTTAAATAAAACAGATATAAATGGAGAGGTACATTTATTAGATAACACAGATTGTTCTTTACTTAAAAATAACTATTTTTCACAAAAATGACTTATCAAAAACCTATATTTTTACAAGAAATTACCCAAAAAATGAAAGTTATAAAAGTTCATCTCCTAAAAATGATGGAATAATACCTCGGCAATATACATTTCCCCAAATGATTATAACTGTTTTACATAATGTTTTCTCAAAAGTACAAAACATAGAGCAAATGCCTCCTTCTTGGAAATATTGACTAATTGCTTGAATTTTAAAAGAAGGTAAAAGAAGGTAAAGATCCTCAAGAATGTTCTTCTTATAGACCTATTTCTGCTTAATGTAGATTATAAATTATTCATGTCAATTTTAGCTGATAGAATGAAAGAAATTTTATCAACAATAATTAGTTTAAATCAATTAAGATTTATTCACAAAAGACAAACTTCATATAACATTAACAATTAATTACTCTAATGGATGTAATGAACAGTATGAAAATTGAATATCTATTTATTAGCCTAGATATTGAAAAAGCATTTGATTACTTGAATTGGAAGTATTTATTTAAAGTATTCCACTCTTTTGATTTTCCCTCTAATTTTATTATATATTACTCTTGTGTATAATTACATAAATTTAATTAAGGAAACTAAACAAGGTTGTCCTCTTTCCCCTTATTATTTGACTTAGCTATTGAACTATTTGCAATTGTGCTGAGGTAGCATTGTCGCCTCACAGTTAGATGTTGCCCGTTCGATTCTCAGTTAGAGCGTCTTCTGTGTAGCGACATGCATGAATGGGAATTCCTTCATTGAAGGTTGTGCATTAGGCCCGGCAAGCCAGTACACAAAACTCTACTGCCAATCATTAGTGGACCGGAGTTCCACTGTGGTGACCCCTAACCGAGAAAATCTGAAAGACACAAACAAATTAATCTAATGTTAATATTTTGGGTTTAGGATCTAATAAGGAATATAACTCCAAAATAATGGTATTCATAGATGATATCCTTCTAACCATTAAAAATACTCCAGAATCACTAGAAGAATTATAGAAAATAACTGGTAATTTTCAAAACATGTCTAATTTATACTTTAATAATTCCAGTCAAGTCATATCTTTATTAATAAGAAAAATCCAATAAAGATAGATATTTCATATTTGGGTAAAGAAACTAATAAACATATTTAGGCATTCACATTTGCAATACTGCAAAAGAAACTACATTGCAGCTGTGAAGAAGTAGTAACTTCTAATTTTATCAATTCTTGGAATAAAATATCCATTTCATTTGAGGATAAATTACAAGTTATTAAAACATCTTTATTTGTACATAACACAAGCACTTCTATTACCAACAAATACAAAACAAAAAAACATAGAAGCTTACTACAGTACCCAAACAAGTCTTGATTGAATATAAATTATCATTTTAGACCTTGTGTGAACTTTCCTAATATAGAAAATTATTCAAAAGTGACAATTATTAAAATGGTTTTAATTGGTTAGTTGTAAAGTATGTATCTAATTGGAAATTTTTACATTTTCATTTATTGAGTATTAATAAATTAAACTCTTTAGATTTAATAAACTCTAATATTTATAATCTTTTTTTAAATTTTGTTTTGTCTGTAAGTATACGCAAGAGTCTATAAATTCCCCATTTTAATCTTCTTATTTAAATTCAGTCTTAATTTTTTTAAAAAGTCAGTACTGTAAAATGTAAATTATAGATTTTAATCTCTAATACCTTTTTTCATTAACTAAAAACTTAATGAAAAAAATATCTCCTCAAATGTTTAACTCTTGGAATAAGAAATATTTTTATTATAGTTGCCAATGTTTTGAAGGATTTACATATAAATCTATTGAAACTAGTACTTTAGAATTTGATATAAATATAAATGAATTAAACTATTTACAATTGATTTTGACATCTTTTCAAACTACGTTTTCTCTTCATTTAAATCTGCTTTAACTGAATGCCCGGAATGGCTTCTAACTTTATTTAAAATTTTTTATAAGCAATGTGAATTTAGTAATCTAATCTACAAACTATAACAGATGTTAGCCAAAGATTATTCAAATTTAGATAAGAATTTGTGGGGCTTTGTTCCTAAAAAATATTCCATAGTTTTCACTGAACAAAACAAAGTTCAACTTATTTCCTCGGTCAAAAATACATCTTGGACCCTCTACTGGAGTATATTTACTTGGAAATGTTAATTTAGATCTTTTATAACTCTTGTAAGTGTTGCTAAAATGATAAAGATCGTTCTTGCTATTGGAAATGTAATAGGCAAACTAAGACTAATTGGTCATGTGTTTTTGAATGTTATATAGTTCAAAATTTCTGAGTAAAAATTCCAGTTTTTTTAAACCATTATGGAATGATACTTTTGTATTAACAAAATAAATGGTTCTCTTTAATATTTTAGGAATGGAAACAAAATAAAGACTTGTCTTATTTAACTTGGGGTATAATTGCTGTAGCAAGAAAAACTATTACAAGAATTTGGAAATCCACTTCAGAAACAAAATTTGAAGACTTTTTTTTCTCTTGAAAGAGGTTACAATTAAAGAAACTAAAGTAAAAGAAAGACAAATATATCTAAACAAATTAAGGAATAATCCTTGGCTGAAAGTTTTCGACCTTATTGAATCAACATTTTTATCTACATAACAGTTTAAATAATTATATAGATGAAAATGTTGATTCAATAAGGTCCAAAATTTTCAGTCAATGATTATTCCTTAATTTGTTTAGATATATTTGTCTCTCTTTTACTTTAGTTTTATTCATTCTAACCTCTTTCAAGAGAAAAACAAAGTCTTCAAATTTTGTTTCTGAAGTTGATTTCCAATTTCTTGTAATAGTTTTTCTAGCTACAGCAATTATGGTCCAAGTTAAATAAGACACGTCTTTCTTTTGTGTTTCCATTCCTAAAATATTAAAGAGAACCATTTATTTTGTTAATGTAAAAGTATTATTCCATAATAGTTTAAAAAAATCTTGAATTTTTACCCAGAAATTTTGAACTATATAACATTCAAAAAACTCATGACCAATTAAACTTAGTTTGCCTATTACATTTCCAACAGCAAGAAAGATTTTTGTTTATCATTTTAGCAACTCTTACAAGAGTTATAAAATATCTAAATTAACATTTACAAGTAAATATACTGTTATTAGGATTGTGTCTTGTTTTATTTATTACCATGTTGATCTCAGACTTGCTGTACATATTGTAAATAGTTATGTTTAGCTTCTTCTTTAAATTTAAAATTCATTGTATTCCTTTTTCGTGCAATATTTGAAAATGTATGTTTGTTTTTCTCATTTAAAAAAAAGTTGAATACAAAAAATTTCAGAAAAAAATAAAACAAATTGTTATACTAATGTTGTGCCACTAACAAGCACAGGTTCATAGGTAGGTACTAGACTATCTGCCCTAGGGCATTTATAAGCCTAGCCAGAAAGTGTTGGCTTTTGCCTCCCTTTTAGACTAGATTCCTGAGCCTCTGTCCAGCAGGGCCATAGAAGTGATCCCGGGAGTAAATTTACTATTTCTCATCCACTCATCAAGATTTCTCCTGAAGAGGGTCAGCGAGGGGCTCTGCCTAACATGGATTGGGATTCTATTCCAGAGCGAGGGAAGCCTTTGGGATATGAATCTATCCCTTCAGCATGTCCTATTTATTGTTGTGCTAAGGTTTAAATCACTGGAGCATGTAGCTCTAATGGATTTAGTTTTCTTGAGGTGGAGCATGTCCAACAATTCCAGGTTAGACATGGCTTGTACGTCAGGCAAAGATCGCTTCTGAGTAGGTGGTAAGCAACTAAGTAGAGCTGGAGTTTCTTTAGTCAATCTGCATAGGGCATCTGTTTGAGGCCCACAATCCTCTTGGTGAGGTACTTTTGAGGTCTCTCCAGCGGTTGCAGGTGTCGGGTAAGGTACATCCCAAATTGGGGCATTGTACTCAATTATGGGCCTGATGAGCAATGAGTAGAGGGGCACAATGACCTCTCTTAATCTAGATATGAACCCTTTTGTCATTAGGTGAGCTATATAGAAGGTTTTTCTAAACACTTTGGTGATGTGTTTGTCAAAGGAGAGGTTACTATCTACTTGGGTTCCCAGATCCCTAATTACTTCTTCCATACTTAGTGGATTACCTCCTATGTGGTAGTTTGTGGGTACTTTGTTTTTCCCAAAGGGGATGACTGCGCACTATTTGGCATTTAGCTTGAGGCCATGGTTCTGACACCAGGTATTTATCTCCGTAAGGCCCTTCTGGAGGATGCTTGTCTCAGCCGGTGAGTTGATTATGGCTCCCAGTTTGCAATCATCTGCGAACTTGGTAAGCCACAGTCCTCCTGTGTTTGCCTGTATCTCAGAGAAGTATATACCAAACAAGAGGGGTCCCAGGACTGAGCCCTGTGGGGTGCTACTTGTAACCGGTTTAGAGTCGGACATGTCACCCGCAACTCTGACCATGTGAGTTCTATCCCTGAGCCAGTTTTCAACCCATCTTGTGACATATGGGTTAATATTTAAGCTGGTAAGCTTATTTATGATGCCAGAGTGGGGTATTGTGTTGAAGGCCTTTGTGAGGTCCAGGTAGGCTGTGTGGGCTACCTTTCCTTCATCTATGGCTTTGGTTACTATTTCAAAGAAGTCAAATAGGTTTAAGAGGCAAGATCTGCCTTTAACAAAGCTGAATTGGGTAGGGTCCAGTGTTTGGAGGTTCCCAATGTCTTTGTTTATGAGATCCATGATGATGCGCTTCACAGCCTTGCAGACCTGGCTAGTCAGGCTTATAGGGTGATAGTTCCCAGGATCCATAGTGGTGTCACCTTTGTGGAGTGGAATCACTGTTGCTGTGCGCCATTCTTTGGGAACATAACCTGTGGTAAGGCTGAGTTGGAACAGTGAATTTATGTGAGAGTTTAGTTCATTTTGGAGCTAGTGTAAGACACAGCCTGGGATACCATCCGGTCCCACTGGTGCTGTGTTTTTTACCTAGGAGAGGGCTGCTTTCACCTGTGTGTCTGTGATGTCTGGGGACTGCATTCTTCTGGGACAGACACTGGTTCTTTTGGGAGGAAGGGGGGTAAAGTTTGCACTGAACCTGTCCACCAGGATGTTGGCAATGTCCGTGGGTTCAGTGTGTTTTGTGCCATTTTGAACAAGCTGAGACTAGATCTGAGAGTTGCCACCCAGATTCTTGATGGAGCTAAAGAACGCCTTGTGATTATTTTTAGAGTCTTTCTCGATTTTTCTTTCAAAGCTTGCCTTTGATGATTTTATGAGGAATCGATGTTTCTTGCTAGTACTGATCAGGGATGCCTTCCCTTTTTGGGATTTTGCCTTATCATGTAATAGTTTCCTCCTTCTGTTGTATAGCTTATTTATGGCTGGGGTTCCCAGACTGTGAGTCTTAGTTTTACTTGAGATGGCACGATCCATGCATTCCTGTAGGTGCTCATAGAGTGCATTTGTAAAGGATTCTGCGGTTTGGGTAGCATTTTCCATTAGCCCGGGGGCTTTGAAACATTCAACCTCAGTCTTGAGAAGTGTGAAGTTTGCTTTTGAGAAAATTTTCACAGTGGTTTCCTTAGCTGGAGGTGGGGTCGGGATGTGGATGTCCATTGTGATTACTTTATGGTCTGATCTTACCAATGAGGGGTTTACCTCTGGTGTGGAAAATTTAGCCCCCATGTTGGTGATGACCAAGTCCAATATGTTGCCCCCTCTTGTGGGAGTGGTGACCAGTTGTTCCATGGTATTTGAGTTTATAAACTCCAGGAACCATTGGGCAAAAGAGTTGGGACTTGAGTAGTTTTCCCAGTCAATGTTTGGGTAGTTGAAATCCCCCAATATCATGGTGTTTGGTGAGACCTTCATATTCTCCAATTTTCTCAGGAATGCCGAGTGGGGGTCCTGAGACAAGGTGGGTGATGTGTAGCAGGCTACAAACTGAAAAGTAGTTTTACCTACTGTTAGTTGCACATGGATGGTTTCTGCTGCCTCGTGCAGTGCCACTAACCTGGAGGTGTGTGTATCCTTGATGAAAATGGATACTCTCCCGCCTTTAGTATTTTGGTCTGAGTTCTGGAGCCGATAAGAATGGTATGAGTTGAATCCTGGTAGTGCTGGGGTGCTCTCTGGGGCCTTGAACCAGGTTTCTCTTACTGCACAAATATCAATTTTCTCCATACTGAGGAGTGCCTTGAGTGTGTGCATCTTGAGGTTTAGACTTCTGGCACTGAGTAGCATTACCCTTAGTTTTTTTGTTTCTGGTATTGTCTATGGAGGTGGGTTTGTCTTTTGAGCTTTGCCAAAAAAAGGCACTATGGGGGTGGCAAAAGCCTTAGCCAGTATTCAAAGGCCTAGGGGTGACAGATGCAAGCCATCCCTGACAAAGCATCGTGGCTTGTTGAGCATGTCATCCCAAGCTGACAGACACTGGATCCCCTTTGAATGACACCAATAGCTTAGCCAATTATTAAAACTGATCATTTTGTCTTTATACTGTGGCATCATTCTTGGTGAGGGAAAGATGCTACTCAGGGTCATACCGGCCTGGGCTACATGATCAGAGAGCTCCTCTATGTCCTTTTTCATGTAGTCCAGGCAGGTACATCTCAGGTCATTCATACCAACATGGACTATGACAAAGTCATATTTGCACCTGCTGTGGAGTGACCAGAGTCCTTGTGTTATGTGGCAGATCCTGGCACCTGGCAGGCAGCTCACAGTGACCTTTTCCTTGTTCAGTCTGGTGAGTGGGACGTCAGTGTGCCTGACTATAGATTCTCCAATTACTTGTGTATTAGGTGTGTTATTTAGACTTAGGGGCTGCGACTGTGTGGCACACTGACTTTGTGAAATATGTGATATGTGAAAGTTGATATGGGGTAGCGATTGCTTGGATGTCTGCTTTGGAGGGCTCTGTTGCTTTGGCAGATTTTTTATTTAGAACCTCCGAGTATGTTTTTGTGAGTTTATGTGTATTATTTGCTGGTGCAATTGGTCTATGTGAGACTGGTTGTGTGGTGCGAGTGGTTTCCTTCTCCTCCTAACTGACTGTGCCAGTCTTGGGGTGAGATATCTTGGCCTCCAGTTTGGCTGTATAGTTGTATCTCTCAAATATATTTGAGTTTGTTGGAAGGAGGAGAGGGTTGTATGTGTACATAAGGCAACTCTAACATTGCCTTAAGATTCCCAGATTCACCAGCTGGACAGGAGGGTATACCTGAAACTGCGCTTTGGACATGCCTGGATGGTTTAAAGAACTGATTTATTGATTGTCTGGAATGGACGAATAGGGAAGCTTGTACTTTTGGATAGTATAAGGGGGTGTAGTGCTAAAGTTTGTCAAACTTTAAAATAAAAACAGTTTCATACTTTAAAAGTAGTTTTGACACAACTGCAACATCAGACTCTAACTTTGCTATCTGTTGTAAAATAGTTGCTTTTAAAGTGTCAGTGCTACCATTATGAAATTCATAAAAATGTTGAGCCAAAGGGCTATCCATTTTTTTTATTTTTTATGTCCCTAAGATGTTCTAACAGCCTGACTTTAAACATTCTTTTAGTTTGCCCTATATAGAACTTATGGCATCCACATGTGATTGCATAGTTTTTATTTTAAAGTTTGGCACTTTATTACCTAGAGGCTTAAACACAGAATGCTGTTGGAAAAATGTGATTTAATTGAGGAATTTTATTATTTAATTGTATAATAGTTTTATTGATTGATTGGTGTGACTATATATATTGTGCTATGTTACTGAAACTTTACTCCTTGAAGGCTTACAGTGGCCGAGGCACTTGAGTGTGTGGCCTACAACAATTGAACAAGGCAAAAAAATAACTTTTAAAGGGCAAAACACAAAAAATGCAGAAAAACAAACTTTGCAGAACTCAGATAGCTAGAAAACTCGCTTTTCAGCGAGACTAAACAGTCGCTGGTAGGATAGTAGAAAAAATACTTATAATCTAATAAAGTCTCTCTTTCACTCTCTGCTGATTGTAGAACTCTGCAGGACACCTCAAGGGGCTGTGCTGAGTCTGTTACAAGCGGAAAATCGCACTAAAGAGGGTTTTACAGCAGGGAGTTTGAAAGAGGTAGGAAATGGCCCAAAACAGTCAATAAGCTACTAGTTACTGGGCTGAGACCACTCCTCCAGGGACAATTAGGCTGCTCAGAGCTCCCCACTCTCGCTGGTGAACAGAGGAGCTTACTCTTGTCCAAGTAAGGACATGGGCAACACAGGAACTATGACACAGCCTAGAATTCAGCAAGACCTGAAAACAGGACTATTCTAGTTAAGAAAAGGCAGGAAACAAGGATATTTTTTTTGTTTTTTTTTTTCTTTTTTCACTATACACCAGAAACTAGGCACAACAACACAGTAAATGATTTATATTGGCTAGCACTCTTGAGTGTGCAGTCTACAACAATAAAACAAGACAAAAAAAATTTTTAAAGTCCAAAACACAAAAAAATGCAGAAAAAGAAACTTTGCAGAACTCAGATAGTTAGAAAACTCGCTTTTCAGTGAGACTAAACAGTTGCTGGTAGGAAAGAAGAAAAAAAATACTTATAATCTGTTAAAGTCTCTCTTTCACTCTGCAGGACACCACAAGGAGCTGTGCTGAGTCTGTTACAAGCGGAAAACCACATTAAAGCAGGTTTTAAGGCAGGGAGTTTGAAAGAGATAGGAAATGGCCCAAAATGGCCAATAAGCTACTTGTTACTGGGCTGAGACCACTCCTCCAGGGACAGATAAGCTGCTCAGAGCTCCCCACTCTCATTGGTGAAAAGAGAAGCTTCCACCTATCCAAGTAAGGATATGGGCAACACAGGAACTATGACACAGCCTAGAATTTCATCAAGACCTGAAAACTGGACTATTCTAGTTCAGAAAAGCCAGGAAACAAGGATATATATATTTTTACCACTATACAACAGAAACTAGGCACAAGAACACAGTAAATGCTTTAGATCAGCTAGCACACTGGAGTGTGTAGCCTACAACAATTAAACACGGCAATAAAACAACTTTTAAAATGCAAAACACAAAAAAATGCAAAAAAACAACTTTGCAGAACTCAGATAGTTAGAAAACTCGCTTTTCAGCGAGACTAAACAGTCGCTGGTAGGAAAGTAGAAAAAAAATACTTATAATCTGTTAAAGTCTCTCTTTTGCTCTCTGCTGCTTGTAGAACTCAGCAGGACACCACGAGGATGTGTGCTGAGTCTGTTTCTATTGCAAAACTGTGCTAAAGTGGGGTTTAAGGCAGGGAATTTGAAAGAGATAGGAAATAGTCCAAAATGGCCTATAAGCTACGAGTTACTGGGCTGAGATCACTCCACCAGGGACATATAGGCTGCTCAGAGCTCCCCACTCTCACTGGTGAACAGAGAAGCATCCCCCTATCCAAGTAAGGATATGGGCAACACAGGAACTATGACACAGCCTAGAATTCAGCAAGACCTGAAAACTGGACTATTCTAGTTCAGAAAAGGCGGGAAAGAAGGATATATATATATATATATATATATATATATATATATATATATATTCTTTTTCACTATACAACAGAAATTAGGCACAAGAACACAGTAAATGCTTTACATCAGCTAGCGCACTTGAGTGTGTGGCCTACTACAATTAAACAAGGCAAAAAAAGAACTTTAAAAGTGCAAAACACAAAAAATGCATAAAAACAAACTTTGCAGAACTCAGTTAGAAAACTCACTTTTCGTCGAGACTAAACAGTCGCTGGTAGGAAAGAAGAAAAAAAACTTATAATCTGTTAAAGCCTCTCTCTTTTTATCCCTGCTACTTGTAGAACTCTGCAGGAAACCACAAGGGGCTGTGCTGAGTCTGTTACAAGTGCAAAACCCCGCTAAAGAGGATTTTAAGGCAGGGAGTTTGAAAGATATAGGAAATGGCCCAAAAATGGCCAATAAGCTACTAGTTACTGGGCTGAGACCACTCCTCCAGGGACAAATAGGCTGCTCAGAGCTCCCCACTCTCACTGGTGAACAGATAAGCTTCCTCCTATCCAAGTAAGGATATCGGCAACACAGGAACTATGACACAGCCTAGAATTCAGCAAGACCTGAAAACTGGACTATTCTAATTCAGAAAAGGGGGGAAACAAGGAGATTTTTTTCACTATACTATACAAATTAGGCACAAGAACATAGTAAATGCTTTAGATTGGCTAGTGCACTTGTGTATGCAGCCTACAACTATTAAACAAGGCAAAAAAAGAACTTTTAAAATTGAAAACACAAAAAATGCAGAAAAACGAACTTTGCAGAACTCAGACAGTTAGAAAACACACTTTTCGGCGAGACTAAACAGTCACTGGCAGGAAAGTAGAAAAAATACTTATAATCTGTTAAAGTCTCTCTTTCGCTCTCTGCTGCTTGCAGAACACTGCAGGACAACTCTAAGAGCTGTGCTGAGTCTGTCACAAGTGCAAAACCGCACTAAAGTGGGTTTTAAGGCAGGGAGTTTGAAAGAGATAGCAAATGGACCAAAACGGGCAATAAGCTACTAGTTACTGGGCTAAGACCACTCCTCCAGGTACAGATTGGCTGCTAAGAGCTCCCCACTCTCACTGGTGAACAGAGAAGATTCCTCCTATCCAAGTAAGGAAATGGGCAACACATGAACTATGACACAGCCTAGAATTCAGCAAGACCTGAAAACTGGACTATTCTAGTTCAGAAAGGGCGGGAAACAAGGGCATTTTTTTTTTTTCTTTTTTCACTATACAACAGAAACTAGACAGAAGAACACAGTAAATGCTTTAGATTGGCTAGCACACTTGAGTGTGTAGCCTACAACAATTAAACAAGGCAATAAAACAACTTTTAAAAGTCAAAACACAAAAAATGCAGAAAAACAAACTTTGCAGAATGCTGAGAGCTAGAAGTCTCATTTTTCGGCGAGACTAAACAGTTGCTGGTAGGAAAGTAGAAAAAATACTTATAATCTGATAAAGTCTCTCTTTCGCTCTCTGCTGCTTGTAGAACTCTGCAGGACACCTCAAGGGGCTGTGCTGAGTCTGTTACCAGCGCAAAACTGCACTGAAGAGGGTTTTATGGCAGGGAGTTTGAAAGAAGTAGGAAATGGCCCAAAACAGTCAATAAGCTATTAGTTATTGGGCTGAGACTACTCCTCCAGGGAAAAATAGGTTGCTTACAGCTCCCCATTCTCACTGGTGAACAGAGATGCTTTTTCCTATCCAAGTAAGGATATGGGCAACACAGGAACTATGACACAGTCTAGAATTCAACAAGACCTGAAAACTGGACTATTCTAGTTCAGAAAAGGCAGGAAACAAGGATTTTTTTTCTTTTTTCACTATACAACAGAAACTAGGCACAAGAACACAGTAAATGCTTTAAATTGGATAGCGCACTTGAGTGTGTAGTCTACAACAATTAAACAAGACAAAAAAAACTTTTAAAGTGCAAAACACAAAAAATGCAGAAAAACAAACTTTGCAGAACTCAGATAGTTAGAAAACTCGCTTTTCAGCAAGACTAAACAGTTGCTGATAGGAAACAAGAAAAAATTCTTATAATCTGTTAAAATCTCTCTTTCACTCTCCGCTGCTTGTAAACCTCTGCAGGACACCACGAGGAGCTGTGCTGAGTCTGTTACAAGCGGAAAACCGATCTAAAGCAGGTTTTAAGGCAGGGAGTTTGAAAGAGATAGGAAATGGCCCAAAATGGCCAATAAGCTACTTGTTACTGGGCTGAGACCACTCCTCCAGGGACAGATAGGCTGCTCAGAGCTCCCCACTTTCGCTGGTGACAGAGAAGCTTCCTCCTATCCAAGTAAGGTTATAGGCAACACAGGAACTATGACACAGCCTAGATTTCAGCAAGACCTGAAAACTGGACTATACTAGTTCAGAAAAGGTGGGAAACAAGGATTTTTTTTCTTTTTTCACTATACAACAGAAACTAGGCACAAGAACACAGTAAATGCTTTAGATCGGCTAGCGCACTGTAGCCTACAACAATTAAACAAGGCAGCAAAGCAACTTTTAAAGTGCAAAACACAAAAAATGCAGAAAAACAAACTTTGCAGACCTCAGATAGCTAGAAAACTCGATTTTTGGCGAGTCTAAACAGTCGCTGGTAGGAAAATAAAAAAAAATACTTATAATCTGTTAAAGTCTCTCTTTTGCTCTCTGCTGCTTGTAGAACTCTGTAGGACACCACAAGGACATGTGCTGAGTCTGTTTCAAGTGCAAAACTGCGCTAAAGTGGGTTTTAAGGCAAGGAATTTGAAAGAGATAGAAAATGGCCCAAAACGGCCAATGAGCTACTAGTTACTGGGCTGAGACCACTCCTCCAGGGACAGATAGGCTGCTCAGAGCTCCCTACTTTCACTGGTGAACAGAGAAGCTTCCTCCTATCCAAGTAAGGATACGGGCAACACAGGAACTATTACACAGCCTAGAATTCAGCAAGACCTGAAAACTGGACTATTCTAGTTCAGAAAAGGTGGGAAACAAGGATATTTTATTTGTTTTTTTTTTTTTTTCCTTTTTCACTATACAACAGAAACTAGGCGCAAGAACACAGTAAATGCTTTAGGTCAGCTAGTACACTTGAGTGTGTGGCCTACAGCAATTAATCAAGCAAAAAAACAACTTTTAAAGTGCAAAACATAAAAAAGTGCAGAAAAACAAACTTTGCAGAACTCAGATAGCTAGAAAACCCACTTTTCGGTGAGACTAAACAGTCGCAAGTAGGAAAGTAGAAAAAAATACTTATAATCTTTTAGAGTCTGTCTTTCGCTCTCTGCTGCTTGTCGAACTCTGCAGGACACCACAAGGGGCTGTGCTAAGTCCGTTACAAGTGCACAACCTCACTAAAGCAGGTTTTAAGGCAGGGAGTTTGAAAGAGATAGGAAATGGACAAAAACGGCCAATAAGCTACTAATTACTGAGCTGAGACCACTCCTCCAGTGACAGATGGGCTGCTCAGAGTTCCGCACTCTCACTGGTGACAGAGAAGCTTCCTGCCTTCCAAGTAAAGATGCAGGCAACACAGGAACTATGACACAGCCTAGAATTCAGCAAGTACTGAAAACTGGACTATTCTAGTTCAGAAAAGGCGGGAAACAAGGATTTTGTTTTCACTATACAACAGAAACTAGGCACAAGAACACAATAAATGCTTTAGATTGGCTAGCGCACTTGAGTGTGTAGCCTATAAAAATTAAACAAGGCAATAAAAGAACTTTTAAAGTGCAAAACACAAAAAATACAGAAAAACAAATCTTTGCAAAACTCAGATAGTTAGAAAACTCGCTTTTCGGCGAGACTAAACAGACGCTGGCTGAAAAGTAGAAAAAAATACTTATCATCTGTTAAAGTCTCTCTTTCACTCTCTGCTGCTTGTAGAACTCTGCAGGACACCACAAAGAGCTGTGCTGAGTCTGTTACAAGCGCAAAACTGCACTAAAGTGGGTTTTAAGGCAGGGAGTTTGAAAGAGATAGCAAATGGCCCAAAACAGGTAATAAGCTACTAGATACTGGGCTGAGACCACTCCTCCAGGGACAGATAGACTGCTTAGAGCTCTCCACTCTCACTAGTGAACAGAGAAGCTTCCTCCTATCCAAGGAAGGGTATTGGCAACACAGGAAATATGACACAGCCTACATTTCAGCAAGACCTGAAAACTGGGCTATTCTAGTTCAGAAAAGCTGGGAAAGAAGGATATATTTTCTGTTTTTTCTTTTTTCACTATACAACAGAACCTAGGCACAAGAACACAGTAAATGCTTTAGATCAGCTATCGCACTTCAGTGTATAGCCTACAACACTTAAACAAGGCAATAAAACAACATTTAAATTGCAAAACACAAAAAATGCATAAAAACAAACTTTGCAGAACTCAGAAAACTCGCTTTTCGGCGAGGCTAAACAGTAGCTGGTAGGAAAGAAGAAAAAAAAATGCTTTTAACCTATTAAAGTCTCTCTTTTGCTCACTGCTGCTTGTAGAACTCTGCAGGACGCCACAAGGGGCTGTGCTGAGCCTGTTACAAGTGCAAAACTTTGCTAAAGAGGGTTAAGGCATGGAATTTGAAAGAGATAGGAAATTGTACAAAAAGGCAATACGCTACTAGTTGCTAGGCTGAGACCACTTCTCCAGGGACAGATAGGCTGCTCAGAGCTCCACACTCTCAGTGGTGAACAGAGAAGCTTCCTCCTATCCAGGTAAGGATATCAGCAACACAGGAACTATGACACAGCTTAGAATTCAGCAAGACCTGAAAACTGGACTATTCTAGTTCAGAAAAGGTGGGAAACAAGAAGATTTTTTTTCATTATACAACAGAAACTAGGCACAAGAACACAGTAAATGCTTTAGATTGGCTAGCGCACTTGTGTGTGTAGCCTACAACAATTAAACAAGGCAAAAAAAGAACTTTTAAAGTGCAAAACACAAAAAATGCAGAAAAACAAACTTTGCAGAACTCAGAAAGTTAGAAAACATGCTTTTCGGCAATAATAAACAGTCGCTGGCAGGAAAGTAGAAAAAATACTTCTAATCTGTTAAAGTCTCTCTTTCGCTATCTGCTGCTTGTAGAACTCTGCAGGACACCACGAATAGCTGTGCTGAGTCTGTTACAAGTGCAAAACCGCACTAAAGTGGATTTTAAGGCAGGCAGTTTGAAAGAGATAGCAAATGGCCCAAAACGGGCAATAAGCTACTAGTTACTGGGCTGAGACCACTCCTCCAGGGACGGATAGGCTGCTTAGAGCTCCCCACTCTCACTGGTGAACAGAGAAGCTTCCTCCTATCCATGTAAGGATATGGGCAACACAGGAACTATGACACAGCCTAGAATTCAGCAAGACCTGAAAACTGGACTATTCTAGTTCAGAAAAGGCGGGAAAGAAGGATATATATATATATTTTTCTTTTTTCACTATAGAACAGAAACTAGGCACAAGAACACAGTAAATGCTTTACATCACCTAGTGCACTTGAGTGTGTGGCCTACAACAATTAAACAAGGCAAAAAAAGAACTTCTAAAGGGCAAAACACAAAAAATGCAGAAAAACAAACTTTGCAGAACTCAGATAGCTAGAAAACTCGTTTTTCGGCGAGACTAAACAGTCGCTGGTAGGAAAGTAAAAAAAAATACTTATAATCTGATAAAGTCTCTCTTTCATTCTCTGCTGCTTGTAGAACTCTGCAGGACACCTCAAGGGGCTGTGTTGAGTCTGTTACAAGCGCAAAACCGCACTAAAGTGGGTATTAAGGCAGGGGGTTTGAAAGAGATAGGAAATGGCCCAAAACAGCCAATAAGCTACTAGTTACCGGGCTGAGACAACTCCTCCAGGGACAAATAGGCTGCTCAGAGCTCCCCACTCTCACTGGTGAACAGAGAACCTTCCTCCTATCCAAGTAAGGATATCGGCAGCACAGGAACTATGACAAAGCTTAAAATTCAGCAAGACTTGAGAACTGGACTATTCTAGTTCAGAAAAGGCGGGAAACATGGAGATTTTTTTTCTTTTTTCACTAAACAACAAAACTAGGCACAAGAACACAGTAAATGCTTTAGATCGGCTAATGAGTGTGTGGCCTACAACAACTAAACAAGGCAAAAAAAACAACTTTTAAAGTGCAAAACACAAAAAATGCAGAAAAACAAACTGCAGAATTCAGATAGCTAGACAACTTGCTTTTCGGTGAGACTAAACAGTCGCAGGGAGGAAAGTAGAAAAACATACTTATAATCTCTTAAAGTCTATATTTCACTCTCTGCTGCTTGTAGAACTCTGCAGGACACCATGAGGGTCTGTATTGAGTCTGTTACAAGGGCAAAACCTTGCTAAAGTGGGTTTTAAGGCAGGGAGTTTGAAAGAGATAGGAAATTGCCCAAAACGGCCAATAAGCTACTAGTTACTGGGCTGAGACCTCTCCTCCAGGGACAGATAGGATGCTAAGAGCTCCCCACTCTCACTGGTGAACAGAGATGCTTTCTTGTATCCAAGTAAGGATATGGGCAACACAGGAACTATTACACAACCTAGAATTCAGCAAGACCTGAAAACTGGACTATTCTAGTTCAGAAAAGGCAGGAAACAAGGATATATATATATATTTTCCACTATAACACAGAAAATAGGCACAAGAACACAGTAAATGCTTTAGATTGGCTAGTGCACTTGAGTGTGTAGCCTACATCAATTAAACAAGGCAAAAAAAAGAACTTTTAAAGGGCAAAACACAAAAAATGCAGAAAAAACAAACTTTGCAGAACTCAGATAGCTAGAAAACTCGCTTTTCAGCGAGACTAAACAGTCGCTGGGAGGAAAGTAGAAAAAAATACTTATAATCTGATAAAGACTCTATTTCACTCTCTGCTGATTGTAGAACTCTGCAGGACACCTCAAGGGGCTGTGCTGAGTCTGTTACAAGCGCAAAACCGCACTAAAGAGGGTTTTACAGCAGGGAGTTTGAAAGAGGTAGGAAATGGCCCAAAACAGTCAATAAGCTACTAGTTACTGGGCTGAGACCCCTCCTCTAGGGACAATTAGGCTGCTCAGAGCTCCCCACTCTCACTGGTGAATAGAGGAGCTTACTCCTGTCTAAGTTAGGATATGGGCAACACAGGAACTATGACACAGCCTAGAATTCACCAAGACCTGAAAACTGGACTATTCTAGTTAAGAAATGGCAGGAAACACTGATATTATTTTTTTTTTTTTTTTTTTTTTTTTTTTCACTATACACCAGAAACTAGGCACAACAACACAGTAAATGCTTTAGATTGGCTAGCACACTTGAGTGTTCAGTCTACAACAATAAAACAAGACAAACAAAACTTTTAAAGTCCAAAACACAAAAAATGCAGAAAAACAAACTTTGCAGAACTCAGATAGTTAGAAAACTCGCTTTTCTGTGAGACTAAACAGTCGCTGATAGGAAAGAAGAAAAAAAATACTTATAATCTGTTAAAGTCTCTCTTTCACTCTTTGCTGCTTGTAGACCTCTGCAAGATACCACAAGGAGCTGTGCTGAGTCTGTTGCAAGCGGAAAACCACGTTAAAGCACGTTTTAAGGCAGGGAGTTTGAAAGAGATAGGAAATGTCTCAAAATGGCAAATAAGCTACTTGTTACTGGGCTGAGACCACTCCTCCATGGACAGATAGGCTGCTCAGAGCTCCCCACTCTCACTGGTGAAAAGAGAAGCTTCCTCTTATCCAAGTAAGGATATGGGCAACACAGGAACTATGACACAGCCTAGAATTCAGCAAGACCTGATAACTGGACTATTCTAGTTCAGAAAAGGCAGGAAACAAGGATATATATATTTTTTTCCACTATACAACAGAAACTAGGCACAAGAACACAGTAAATGCTTTAGATTGGCTAGTGCACTTGATTGTGTAGCCTACAACAATTAAACAAGGCAAAAAAAGAACTTTTAAAGGGCAAAACACAAAAAATGCAGAAAACAAACTTTGCAGAACTCAGATAGCTAGAAAACTCACTTTTCAGTGAGACTAAACAGTCACTGATAGGAAAGAAGAAAAAAAATACTTATAATCTGTTAAAGTCTCTCTTTCGCTCTCTGCTGCTTGTAGAGTTCTGCAGGACACCACGAGGAGCTGTGCCGAGTCTGTTACAAGTGGAAAAGCACGTTAAGCAGGTTTTAAGGTAGAGAGTTTGAAAGAGATAGGAAATGGCCCAAAATGGCCAATAAGCTACTTGTTACTGGGCTGAGACCACTCCTACAGGGACAGATAGGCTGCTCAGAGCTCCCCACTCACTGTTGAGCAGAGAAGTCTCCTCCTATCCAAGTAAGGATATGGGCAACTCCGAAACTATGACACAGCCTAGATTTCAGCAAGACCTGAAAACTGGACTATTCTAGTTCAGAAAAGGTAGGAAACAAGGATTTTTTTGTTTGTTTTTTTTTTTTCTTTTTTCACTATACAACAGAAACTAGGCACAAGAACACAGTAAATGCTTTAGATCAGCTAATTCACTTGAGTGTGTGGCCTACAACAATTAATAAAGCAAAAAAAAACAACTTTTAAAGTGCAAAACATTAAAAATGCAGGAAAAACAAACTTTGCAGAACTCAGATAGCTAGAAAACTCGCTTTTCGGTGAGACTAAACAGTCGCTGTTAGGAAAGTAGAAAAAAATACTTATAATCTCTTAAAGTCTAGCTGTCACTCTCTGCTGCTTGTAGAGCTCTGCAGGACACCATGAGGGGATGCGCTGAGTCTATTACAAGTGCAAAACCTCACTAAAGTGGGTTTTAAGGCAGGGGGTTTGAAAGAGATAGGAAATGGCCCAAAACTGCCAATAAGCTACTAGTTACCAGGCTGAGACCATTCCACCAGGGACAAATAGGCTGCTCAGAGCTCCCCACTCTCACTGGTGAACAGAGAAGCTTCCTCGTATCCAAGTAAGGATATCGGCAACACAGGAAGTATGACACCGCTTAAAATTCAGCAAGACCTGAGAACTAGACTATTCTAGTTCAGAGAAGGTGGGAAACATGGAGATTTATTTTCTTTTTTCCTTAAACAACTAAACAGTCACTGATAGGAAAGAAGAAAAAAAATACTTATAATCTGTTAAAGTCTCTCTTTTGCTCTCTGCTGCTTGTAGACTTCTGCAGGACACCACGAGGAGCTGTGCCGAGTCTGTTACAAGCGGAAAACCACGCTAAAGCAGGTTTTAAGGCAGAGAGTTTGAAAGATATAGGAAATGGCCCAAAATGGCCAATAAGCTACTTGTTACTGGGCTGAGACCACTCCTCCAGGGACAGATAGGCTGCTCAGAGCTCCCCACTCACTGGTGAGCAGAGAAGTTTCCTCCTATCCAAGTAAGGATATGGGCAACTCCGGAACTATGACACAGCCTAGATTTCAGCAAGACCTGAAAACTGGACTATTCTAGTTCAGAAAAGGTAAGAAACAAGGATTCTTTTTTCTTTTTTCACTATACAACAGAAACTAGGCACAAGAACACAGTAAATGCTTTAGATCGGCTATCACACTTGAGTGTGTAGCCTACAACAATTAAACAAGGCAACAAAACAACTTTTAAAGTGCAAAACACAAAAAAATGCAGAAAAACAAACTTTGCAGAACTCAGATAGTTAGAAAACTCGCTTTTCAGTAAGACTAAACAGTCGCTGGTAGGAAAGTAGAAAAAAAATACTTATAATCTGTTAAAGTCTCTCTTTTGCTCTCTGCTGCTTGTAGAACTCTGCAGGACACCACAAGGATGCGTGCTGAGTCTGTTTCTAATGCAAAACTGTGCTAAAGTGGGGTTTAAGGCAGGGAATTTGAAAGAGATAGGAAATGGCCCAAAATGGACAATAAGCTACTAGTTACTGGGCTGAGATCACTCCACCAAGGACATGTAGGCTGCTCAGAGCTCCCCACTCTCACTGGTGAACAGAAAAGCTTCATCCTATCCAAGTAAGGATATGGGCAACACAGGAACTATGACACAGCCTAGAATTCAGCAAGACCTGAAAACTGGACTATTCTAGTTCAGAAAAGGTAGGAAACAAGGATTTTTGTGTTTGTTTTTTTCTTTTTTCACTATACAACAGAAACTAGGCACAAGAACACAGTAAATGCTTTAGATCAGCTAGTTCACTTGAGTGTGTTGCCTACAACAATTAATAAACAAAAAAAATAACTTTTAAAGTGCAGAACATTAAAAATGCAGGAAAAACAAACTTTGCAGAATTCAGATAGCTAGAAAACTCGCTTTTAGGTGAGACTAAACAGTCGCTGTTAGGAAAGTAGAAAAAAATACTTATAATCTCTTAAAGTCTAGCTGTCACTCTCTGCTGCTTGTAGAACTCTGCAGGACACCACGAGGGGCTGCTCTGAGTCTATTACAAGTGCAAAACCTCACTAAAGTGGGTTTTAAGGCAGGGGGTTTGAAAGAGATAGGAAATGGCCCAAAACAGCCAATAAGCTACTAGTTACCAGGCTGAGACCATTCCTCCAGGGACAAATAGGCTGCTCAGAGCTCCCCACTCTTACTGGTGAACAGAGAGGCTTCCTTGTATCCAAGTAAGGATATCGGCAACACAGGAAGTATGACACAGCTTAAAATTCAGCAAGACCTGAGAACTGGACTATTCTAGTTCAGGGAAGGCGGGAAACATGGAGATTTTTTTTCTTTTTTCCTTAAACAACTAAACAGTCACTGATAGGAAAGAAGAAAAAAATACTTATAATCTGTTAAAGTCTCTCTTTTGCTCTCTGCTGCTTGTAGACTTCTGCAGGACACCACGAGGAGCTGTGCCGAGTCTGTTACAAGCGGAAAACCACTCTAAAGCAGGTTTTAAGGCAGAGAGTTTGAAAGAGATAGGAAATGGCCCAAAATGGCCAATAAGCTACTTGTTACTGGGCTGAGACCACTCCTCCAGGGACAGATAGGCTGCTCAGAGCTCCCCACTCACTGGTGAGCAGAGAAGTTATTTCCTATCCAAGTAAGGATATGGGCAACTCAGGAACTATGACACAGCCTAGATTTCAGCAAGACCTGAAAACTGGACTATTCTAGTTCAGAAAAGGTAAGAAACAAGGATTTTTTTTTCCTTTTTCACTATACAACAGAAACTAGGCACAAGAACACAGTAAATGCTTTAGATCGGCTATCACACTTGAGTGTGTAGCCTACAACAATTAAACAAGACAACAAAACAACTTTTAAAGTGCAAAACACAAAAAAATACAGAAAAACAAACTTTGCAGAACTCAGATAGTTAGAAAACTCACTTTTCAGTGAGACTAAACAGTCGCTGGTAGGAAAGTAGAAAAAAATACTTATAATCTGTTAAAGTCTCTCTTTTGCTCTCTGCTGCTTGTAGAACTCTGCAGGACACCACAAGGATGCATGCTGAGTCTGTTTCTAATGCAAAACTGTGCTAAAGTGGGGTTTAAGGCAGGGAATTTGAAAGAGATAGGAAATGGCCCAAAATGGACAATAAGCTACTAGTTACTGGGCTGAGATCACTCCACCAAGGACATGTAGGCTGCTCAGAGCTCCCCACTCTCACTGGTGAACAGAGAAGCTTCCTCCTATCCAAGCAAGGATATGGGCAACACAGGAACTATGCCACAACCTAGAATTCAGCAAGACCTGAAAACTGGACTATTCTAGTTCAGAAAAGGCGGGAAAGAAGGATATATATATTTTTTTCTTTTTTCACTATACAACAGAAACTAGGCACAAGAACACAGTAAATGCTTTACATCAGATAGCGCACTTGAGTGTGTGGCCTACAACAATTAAACAAGGCAAAAAAAAGAACTTTTAAAGGGCAAAACACAGAAAATGCAGAAAAACAAAATTTGCACAACTCAGATAGCTAGAAAACTCACTTTTCGGCGAGACTAAACAGTCGCTGGTAGGAAAATAGAAAAAATACTTATAATGTGATAAAGTCTCTCTTTTGCTCTCTGCTGATTGTAGAACTCTGCAGGACACCTCAAGGGGCTGTGCTGAGTCTGATATAAGCACACAACTGCACTAAAGACGGTTTTATGGCAGGGAGTTTGAAGGAGCTAGGAAATGGCCCAAAACAGTCAATAAGCTACTAGTTACTGGGCTGAGACCACTCCTCCAGGGACAAATAGGCTGCTCAGAATTCCCCACTCTCACTGGTGAGCAGAGAAGCTTCCTCCTATCCAAGTAAGGATATGGGCAACACAGGAACTATGACACAGCCTAGAATTCAGCAAGGCCTGAAAACTGGACTATTCTAGTTCAGAAAAGGCAGGAAACAAGGATATATATATTTTTTCACTATACAACAGAAACTAAGCACAATAACACAGTAAATGCTTTAGATTGGCTAGCACACTTGAGTGTGTAGCCTACAACAGTTAAACAAGGCAAAAAAATAACTTTTAAAGTCCAAAACACAAAAAATGCAGAAAAACAAACTTTGCTGAGCTCAGATAGTTAGAAAACTTGCTTTTCAGCGAGACTAAACAGTCACTGGTAGAAAATAGAAAAAAAATACTTATAATCTGTTAAAGTCTATCTTTCGCTCTCTGCTGCTTGTAGAAGTCTGCAGGAAACCACAAGAAGCTGTGCTGAGTCTGTTACAAGTGCAAAACCTTTCTAAAGCAGGTTTTAAGGCAGGGAGTTTGAAAGAGATAGGAAATGGCCCAAAATGGCCAATAAGCTACTAGTTAGTGGGCTGAGACCACTCCTCCAGGGACAGATGGGCTGCTCAGAGCTCCCTACTCTCATTGCTGAAGAGAAAAGCTTCCTGTTATCCAAGTAAGGATATGGGCAACACAGGTACTATGACACAACCCAGAATTCACCAAGACCTGAAAACTGCACTATCCTAGTTCAGAAAAGGTGGGAAACAAGGATATTTTATTTGTTTTTTTTTTTTCTTTTTTCACTATACAACAGAAACTAGGCACAAGAACACAGTAAATGCTTTAGGTCAGCTAGTACACTTGAGTGTGTGGCCTACAACAATTAATCAAGCAAAAAGACAACTTTTAAAGTGCAAAACATAACAAAGTGCAGAAAAAGAAACTTTGCAGAACTCAGATAACTAGAAAACTCAGTTTTGATTCAAAGATGGCTGCCGTTCTGTGAACACTGCTGAACTGCAGCTCTCCATTTAACCTGAGGAAATCAAAACCCTGAGTGGATACTTCAAAATTTTCAACATCAAAACTTCGATAAACTTACTCTAACTACACTTATTTATCCTGGATTGAGAAGAATAACCGGAAAAAAGGAATATATTTCATTGGATTACAACAGATTAGCTAGCTCTGCAGAGAGGAATACACAAAGGAACCTTGTGCTTTTTATATTGCAACTTTTTATGTTCCAATAAGATGTCAAAAGAAGACAAAAGCATGGATATAACTATGACCAAAACAAAATTATCGGAATTGCAATCACCAGAAAAAGATGTGACTACTAAGCGACAAAAAATTACTAAAGCACAAGAACAACAGAAACTAGGAACTAAAACTAAAGCTGATCAAGTTTAAATATGGAGGATATCAAAACTGCACTTCTGCCTATACAAGAAGCTTTAAAAGAACTGACTTGTCAAATGCAATCATTTGGAATTTCATGTACTCAGTTGCGGGAAAGAATGGATAAGACGGAGGCTCGAATTTCTGATACTGAGGACAAATTAGTTTTACTGGAAAAAAAACCTAATCTGCATGATGTGGATATACAGGCTATACAAAGTAAGCTTACAGACCTAGAAACAAGATCCAGGAGAAACAATATAATTGTCAGAGGGATTCCTGAATCCATTCAGTATAATGAACTGATTCCATTCATACTACAAATATTTGCAGTGCTTTTAAATGATTCTGATACTGTGAAACAAATCATCATGGAAAGAGCACACAGAGCTTTGAGAGAGGTACAAGCATCTAATTTTCCTAGACCTGTGTATGTTAAACTGCTTAATTATCAAGATGTAAATAGAATACTTATTACTGCAAAACAAGGTGGAGGCTATATTATGTGAAAAAACAATAAAATATCTCTGACACAGGATCTACCTATACAGATCAGACAGGCTAGACAGTCTCTGTCTCCTTACTGCAAATTTCTTATTGACAAACAAATGAAGTTTCAAATGAAATATCCTAATATGCTTATATTCACAGTGGATGGGGCTAAACATTCTGTTTCCACCAAAAATGAGGCAAGAAATACGTTTCTTAAAATTTTCAAGGCTTTACCTGCATCAGAGACTTGAATTGAACTTTTGCTGGGACTGGCATGCTGCTATGTTTACTGTGCTTCGAGGACTGGGTAATCTTTTGTTTGCATTTGTGAAGCTTAGGCCTATTCCTGAGCAATAAAACTGTTTGCTTTTCCTTATCTTGATCTCCTGCACTTGTTTCCTGACATTTTATGGCTTCTATGAACTGTTTTCAATAAGGAGGAAGACAGGAAGTGCTTAAAATGCTGTTGAGGGTATAGATTTCGTTGTGGCACTTCCGGGAGTCCGTCTGCAAAAGTGGCCCCCCGTCGCGAGCATTTTACAGGACTTCCTGGTTTGGAAAACTGAAGAGAACTGTTTTAAACACTCTCTTGCTTATTTAACATTAAATAACACTGTTCTATAGTAATTTAAGTACATAGGAACTTGTTAGGAACTTCATTTATTAACTTTCAGTCAACATTTTGTAGTTATATTATTTAGAGATGGTGCAGGGATTTAGCAATGTTTATTTAACCTGTCAGCATAGTTTTTAATGTTTTGTGTTATTTTCATTATTTTATTTAGTTAGAAGCTTGCTTTATTATGAAACTAGTATAAGGTGAATGTATAACAAAGGATATTAATAAATTTGCTGCCTATTTGCTTTAATATAGGGTTATATATTAGTATGTATTTTTTTTTTTCTCTTTTCTCTTTTAATGCATGTGGTTTATGTATAGATAGCTAATCCAACTGAAAGTGCATTATTATAGTGAAAGTGCATTATTATAACCTACTGAAAATGCATTATATTTTTACTTTATTCTTTTTACAGGTACTACTGTTACATTTTTAATTTGATTTGTTTAAATAGTAATTAACCAAAGAGATGTAGTTTATGGCAGTGTTTGTTAGGGAATGTTTAGTTTAGGCTTTGTCATAGTGAAGTTAGGTTTTATAGGTCTTAATTGTGATACATGTGTGAAACTTTACATTGTGGTGTTTTTATATTTGTTATTTCTTTTAAACCCTTTGTCATTTTATATTATACAGGACCTATTCATCTCCTGGTCCGGGGTTAGAGTGGGTATGCACTGGTTGAGGATGGGATATAAGGATTGCTTCAAGATTATGTATGGTTTTGAATTTACTGTTTTTTGTTTTTTCCATGCTCTCTCTCCAAAACTTTCATCTTACAGTGAATCTTTGAAATGTGGGAAGTAGATTCATGGAACGTTAAAGGGCTCCAGAACTTGAAGAAGAGGAAACTGGTGTTACATGTATTGTTGCAGGCTACGGCGTGGTTTATCGTATTCCAAGAAACGCATTTCATGAATGATCAATGGGGTGATGTTAAAAAAAAGAAATGGATTAGAGAAGTAGTAGTATCTGAAGGTAAGTCAAATAGTGCTGGGGTAGCCATAATTATTAAAGATCAATACAATGAAAAGATATTAGATTCTAATACAGATAAAAATGGACAGTGGTGCTATGTTATTCTTTCGTCTACCTTATTTGATAAACCTATTTTACTTTTAAATATATATGCTCCCTGTAATGACCAACAACTATTTATAGCATCACTATATTCAATTTTAACACAATTTGATAGATATTATGTAATTGCTGGAGGTGACTAGAATACCTACCAGAATCCGAAGTTGGATAGATCTTGTCCACAAAGAGCATTTAACAAGCATGCTCTATTAGCACTGAATGATCTTAAAGAAGACTTTCAATTATATGATCCATTTCATTATCTGAATAACGATAATAGTACAAGCAATTTTACCTTTTATTCCACATGTCATAAAATGTGGACCAGAATTGATTTCTTCCTGATTTCAAGAGTATTGATCAATCTAGAACCTACAGTTATGGTACATGCCCGTTATATATCAGACCATTCTAAAATTTCGTTGAATTTTACTAAGGGGGTAAAAGATACTTTTTGACAAAGAGGTTATAATTGGTCTCTTAATCCAAATCTATTGAATAAGGAGGATATAATACTGGAAATTACAAAGTACCTGAAAGACTTATTGATTGGTTTAGGGAAACAACAATTTGCCCAAGATATTGAATGGGCAACAGTTAAAGCTCAAATAAGAGGGACACTTTTGCAAAAAGCATCTTATTATAAAAAGATATTAAACAAAGATATTCAAAGTTTAGAAATAAACATTAAATTACTTGATCAAGAACTGATTAGAGATTTTAATGCGCAAACAGAGAAGGAACTGATTAAATGTCAAAAGGATCTCTTTTTACTTCAGAATAGTAGATTAATAACATTTCAAGAGTACAAGACATTAGTGAGGTATGCCAGTCATGTTCAAACACCATTGAGAGCGTTAGTTAGGATCATTAATCAAACAAAACCAATCGTGCAGATTTCGGAAATACAAATTAATAATAAAATATATTCTAAAACTGAGGAGGTTCTTAATATCTTTGAGAAAATATACACTAATATTTATGCTGGACAAAAGGATATGACCCTTAACAGGAATTATGAACCATTTCTAGTCAATTAAGTTTCCAACAATAGGAGAGGACATTCAAAATGACTTGGTTAAACCGATATCTGAAGAAGAAATAGTATATGTAATTCAGCATATGAAATCACATAAATCACCAGGTCCTAATGGCTTGACAGTGGAATTTTATAAAAAATTTGCAGATATTTTCGGTAAGATACTTTCAGTTGTGTTTAACTACATAATTAGGAATAAAATTAATGATCCACACCTTAACGCCTCAAAAACTATTTTTATACATAAAGCCAATTCCGATCCTCAAAATCCGGATAATTATAGACCGATATCATTAATAAATGTAGACATGAAAATTCGAACCTCTATTATAGCATCTAGACTGAAGAGAATCATGACTCATATCATTTCTAAAGAACAGACTGGTTTTATGGCAGGTAGACAAACCAGTGATAATACACTCACACTACATACTATGTTAGAGCATGCTAAGCAAAATAATTTAAATATTTATGCCCTTAAAGTTGATGCCCAGAAAGCCTTTGATAGGGTTGATACAAATTTCTTGTTTGATCTTTTACCGTATTTTAATATATCACATGAGTTTGTCCAAATGTTACAAATATTATATAGTAATCCCTATACTACATTGTATATTAATAAAAACTTCTCTAAAAGAATACAGATTAAGACTGGTACAAGCCAGGGTTGCCCTTTGTCCCCTTTATTATTTAATATCTATCTTGAACCATTGTTTTTATATATTAAACAAAATGTTTATCATAATGTCCCAATAATTTATGGAACTAAAATATTAATGGCAGCTTTTGCTGATGATCTTAGCATTTATTGTGCATCTCCATTATCAGATACTGAAAAATTATTGAAGGCTGTTAATGACTATTCAAAAGTGTCTAATTATAAAATTAACTTGAAAAAAAAACAATATCTTCCCTTTAAAGACACCTAAACCCTTTTCGTTATTGCCCTTAGTGGGACAGGTATCATTTAAAGAAAATATTAAATATCTAGGTATTGAGTTCTCTACTGATAATAAAGACTTTTATAATAATAATATTAAAGCAATCTGGGAACAAATAATTTCTGATTTTGGGAGATGGAAAAATTTATGACTGCCAATATTAGCAAAAGTTTCAATTATCAAAATGAACATATTACCATGATTACTGTATATTTTTAGGTCAGCCAATTTATTACTTTCGAAGTCATTTTTTAAATGGATCCATAAAGAATTGGCTAAATTCATTTGGGAACCAAAGAAAATCAGGATATCTTATGATAAATTAATGACCCCAAAAAATAGAGGAGGACTGGAATCACCTAATTTTGAAATGTATTATTTAATTGTAAATTCTAATAGAATTTTAAGAATTGCCAGTTATGATATAAATAATACTAAGTGGACACCACCTTGGGTAGTTCTGAATTATAAATATATTCTAAAGTTAAATATCAATCCTAAAGCAATACTTTTTTTAGGTAAGGATACATTGAAATTCTATGGGATTATTGAACACATCAAAACGAACATACTCTCTTTACATAATTTATTTCATTTATTAGATTTGGTTCAACATATGATGGTTTTTCAACCCTTTCATAAGAATCCTAATTTAAAATTGAATAATCAACTAATTGATCTCAACAAGTTTCCATTGATAGTTAATCTAACTTTGATTGATATATATATAAACATATTGACAGTTCGGCCAACCAAATAAGACAAGAACTTAACTTACCTAAAAATTATCTGGTTATTCTGAGGCAAATTAGAGAACTCACTATAAGCTATTTTAAAAGTTTTAAACCGGAAGAAGAGGCTATTAATAGATGCTCTTTGTTGTGGCAAGCTCTCCAACAGGATCTTAAATATATCATGACAGCAAATCAATTAATTAAAGAATTTCAATTTCATGATAAAATTTTGTTATCAAACTACTGGGAAGAGAAAATCTTACTGACAGATAGAAGCAATATGTTAAAAGCAATTGATTTGACCATCAAATCTACTTCTCTTCAAAAATTAATATATACCCAGTTGATGATTTGGAACAATGCATATTATACACGTCTTACTCTGCATAAATTTAATCCCAAAAATTCACCAACTTGTCCATACTGTAAGAATCAACCAGCTGATCTTCTTCATATGTTCTGGAGTTGTAAATGTATTTTCAAACTTTGGAATTCCTTTAAGATCCAACTTCAAAAGGTGGGTTACCAGAGTACAACGTTATCATGGAAATTTATGATTCTGCATATTCCCCCGAGAGAGATCCCTAAATCACAAATTATTATATATATTAATATTTTTCTACTAATGAAGCTTTATATAGCTTCAAATTGGTTAGACCCATCTAAAACTTCGTGGCAGAACTTTTGAGTTCTAGCGACAAAACATATATTGGCTCATAAATTACTATTAAACCCACAAAATAAAAATGTTAATAATCCAAAAATTTGGGAACAGATTTTTAATATTATACTAGCATAGTATTTTCAACTTGGAAATATTAATAATTATTTATGTGTGTGGAGAGAATTTAGTAATCAACTGTCTTTTACTTGCATTTATTCTTATGCTTTTTTATATTTAACTGTATTACATGGAAGCATTCTTGTAAATATTGTAATAGAGTGTGGTTATTAGTGATATTATTTAATGCTTGATTTGTGAATATATGTTTTTTTCTTCTTATTTGTATTTGAAAATAATATAACAATAAAGATTTATTATGGAAAAAAAAATAGAAAACTCAGTTTTTGGTGAGACTAAACAGTTGCAGGTAGGAAAGTAGAAAAAATACTTATAATCTTTTAAAGTCTGTCTTTCACTCTCTGCTGCTTGTAGAACTCTGCAGGACACCACAAGGGGCTGTGCTGAGTCTGTTAGAAGTGCACAACCTCACTAAAGCAGGTTTTAAGGCAGGGAGTTTGAAAGAGATAGGAAATGGACAAAAACGTCCAATAAGCTACTAATTACTGGGCTGAGACAACTCCTCCAGTGACAGATGGGCTGCTCAGAGCTCCGCACTCTCATTGGTGAACAGAGAAGCTTCCTAGTAAAGATATGGGCACCACAGGAACTATGACACAGCCTAGAATTCAGCAAGACCTGAAAACTGGACTATTCTAGTTCAGAAAAGGCGGGAAACAAGGATTTTTTTCACTATACAACAGAAACTAGGCACAAGAACACAGTAAATGCTTTAGATTGGCTAGCGCACTTGAGTGTGTAGCCTACAACAATTAAACAAGGCAAAAAGAGAACTTTTAAAGTGCAAAACACAAAAAATACAGAATAACAAACTTTGCAAAACTCAGATAGTTAGAAAATTCACTTTTCGGCGAGACTAAACAGTCACTGGCTGGAAAGTAGAAAAAAATACTTATAATCTGTTAAAGTCTCTCTTTCGCTCTCTGCTGCTTGTAGAACTCTGCAGGACACCACAAAGAGCTGTGCTGAGTCTGTTACAAGCGCAAAACTGCACTAAAGTGGGTTTTAAGGCAGGGAGTTTGAAAGAGATAGCAAATGTCCCAAAACAGGTAATATGCTACTAGTTACTGGGCTAAGACCACTCCTCCAGGGACAGATAGACTGCATAGAGCTCTCCACTCTCACTAGTGAACAGAGAAGCTTCCTCCTATCCAAGGAAGGATATTGGCAACACAGGAACTATGACACAGCCTACATTTCAGCAAGACCTGAAAACTGGACTATTCTAGTTCAGAAAAAATGGGAAAGAAAGATATTTTTTTTTTTGTTTTTTTTTTTTCTTTTTTCACTATACAACAGAAACTAGGCACAAAAACACAGTAAATGCTTTAGATCAGCTATCACACTTGAGTGTGTAGCCTACAACACTTAAACAAGGCAATAAAACAACTTTTAAATTGCAAAACACAAAAAATGCATAAAAACAAACTTTGCAGAACTCAGTTAGAAAACTCGCTTTTTGGCGAGACTAAACAGTCACTGGTAGGAAAGAAGAAAAAATGCTTTTAATCTGTTAAAGTCTCTCTTTCACTCTCTGCTGCCTGTAAAACTCTGCAGGACACCACAAGGGGCTGTGCTGAGTCTGTTACAAGTGCAAAACTTTGCTAAAGAGGGTTTTAAGGCTTGGAGTTTGAAAGAGATAGGAAATGGTACAAAAAGCCAATAAGCTACTAGTTACTGGGCTGAGACCACTCCTCCAGATTCAGATAGGCTGCTCAGAGCTCCCCACTCTCACTGGTGAACAGAGAAGCATCCTCCTATCCAGGTAAGGATATCGGCAACACAGGAACTATGACACAGCCTAGAATTCAGCAAGACCTGAAAACAGGACTATTCTAGATCAAAAAAGGTGGGAAACAAGATTATTTATTTATTTATTTATTCCTTTTTCACTATACAACAGAAACTAGTCACAAGAACAGACTAAATGCTTTAGATCGGCTAGTACACTTCAGAGTGTGGCCTACAACAATTAATCAAGCAAAAAAACAACTTTTAAAATGCAAAACATAAAAAATGCAGAAAAACAAACTTTGCAGAACTCAGATAGCTAGAAAACTCACTTTTCGGTGAGACTAAACAGTCACTGGTAGGAGAGTAGAAAAAAATACTTATAATCTGTTAAAGTCTGTTTTTTGCTCTCTGCTGCTTGTAGAACTCTGCAGGACACCACGAGGGGCTGTGCTGAGTCTGTTACAAGAGCAAAACCGCACTAAATATGGTTTTACGGCAGGGAGTTTGAAAGAGGTAGGAAATGGCCAAAACAGCCAATAAGCTACTAGTTACTGGGCTGAGACCACTTCTCCAGGGACAAATAGGCTGCTCAGAGCTCCCCACTCTCACTGGTGAACAGAGAAGCTTCCTCCTATCCATGTAAGGATATGGGCAACACAGGAACTATGACACAGCCTAGAATTCAGCAAGACCTGAAAACTGGACTATTCTAGTTCAGAAAAGGCGGGAAAGAAGGATATATATATATTGTTCTTTATTTCACTATAGAACAGAAACTAGGCACAAGAACACAGTAAATGCTTTACATCGGCTAGCGCGCTTGAGTGTGTGGCCTACAACAATTAAACAAGGCAAAAAAAGAACTTTTAAAGGGCAAAACACTAAAAATGCAGAAAAACAAACTTTGCAGAACTCAGATAGCAAGAAAACTTGCTTTTCGGCAAGACTAAACAGTCGTTGGTAGGAAAGTAGAAAAAATACTTATAATCTGATAAAGTCTCTCTTTCACTCTATGCTGCTTGTGGAACTCTGCAGGACACCTCGAGGGGCTGTGCTGAGTCTGTTACAAGCACAAAACTGCACTAAAGAGGGTGTTACAGCAGGGAGTTTGAAAGAGGTAGGAAATGGCCCAAAACAGCCAATAAGCTTTTTTCACTATACAACAGAAACTAGGCAGAAGAACACATTAAATGCTTTAGATCGGCTAGCGCACTAGAGTGTGTAGCCTACAACAATTAAACACAGCAATAAAGCAACTTTTAAAGTGCAAAACACAAAAAATGCAGAAAAACAAACTTTGCAGAACTCAGATAGCTAGAAAACTCGATTTTCGGAGAGACTATATATATATATATATATATATATATATATATATATATATATATATATATTTTTTTTTTTTTCACTATAGAACAGAAACTAGGCACAAGAACACAGTAAATGCTTTACATCGGCTAGCGAACTTGAGTGTGTGGCCTACAACAAGTAAACAAGGCAAAAGAAAGAACTTTTAAAGGGCAAAACACAAAAAATGCAGAAAAACAAACTTTGCAGAACTCAGATAGCTAGAAAACTCGCTTTTCGGCGAGACTAAACAGTCGCTGGTAGGAAAGTAGAAAAAAGTACTTATAATCTGATAAAGTCTCTCTTTTGCTCTCTGCTGCTTGTAGAACTCTGCAGGACACCTCAAGGGGCTGTGCTGAGTCTGTTACAAGCGCAAAACCGCACGTAATAGGGTTTTACGGCAGGGAGTTGGAAAGAGGCAGGTAATGGCCAAAACAGCCAATAAGCTACTAGTTACTGGCCTGAGACCACTCCTCCAGGGACAAATAGGCTGCTCAGAGCTCCCCAATCTCACTGGTGAACAGAGAAGATTTCTCCTATCCATGTAAGGATATGGGCAACACAGGAACTATGACACAGCCTAGAATTCAGCAAGACCTGAAACCTGGACTATTCTAGTTCAGAAAAGGCGGAAAACAATGATATATATATATATATATATATATTTTTTTTTTTCAATATACAACAGAAACTTGGCACAAGAACACAGTAAATGCTTTAGATCAGCTAGTTCACTTGAGTGTGTGGCCTACAACAATTAACAAAGCAAAAAAAAACAACTTTTCAAGTGCAAAACATAAAAAATGCAGGAAAAACAAACTTTGCAAAACTCAGATAGCTAGAAAACTCGCTTTTCGGTGAGACTAAACAGTCGCTGCTAGGAAAGTAGAAAAAAATACTTATAATTTTTTAAAGTCTATCTTTCACTCTCTGCTGCTTGTAGAACTCTGCAGGACATCACAAGGGGCTGTGCTGAGTCTATTACATGTACAAAACCTCACTAAAGTGGGTTTTAAGGCAGGGAGTCTGAAAGAGATAGGAAATGGCCCAAAACAGCCAATAAGCTACTAGTTACCTGGCTGAGACCACTCCTCCAGGGACAAATAGGCTTCTCAGAGCTCCCCACTCTCACTGGTGAACAGAGAAGCTTCCTCCTATCCAAGTAAGGATATTGGCAACATAGGAACTATGACACAGCTTAAAATTCAGCAAGACCTGAGAACTGGACTATTCTAGTTCAGAAAAGGCGGGAAACATGGAGATTTTTTTCTTTTTTCACTAAACAACACAACTAGGCACAAGAGCACAGTAAATGCTTTAGATCGGCTAATGAGTGTGTGGCCTACAATAACTAAACAAGGCAAAAAAAAACAACTTTTAAAGTGCAAAACATAAAAAATGCAGAAAAACAAACTTTTCAGAATTTAGATAGCTAGAAAACTCGCTTTTCGGTGAGACTAAACAGTCGCTGGTAGGAAAGTAGAAAAATACTTATAATGTGATAAAGTCTCTCTTTCACTCTCTGCTGCTTGTTGAACTCTGCAGGACACCTCAAGGGGCTGTGCTGAGTCTGATACAAGCGCAACACCACACTAAAGAGGGTTTTATGGCAGGGAGTTTGAAAGATGTAGGAAATGGCCCAAAACAGTCAATAAACTACTAGTTACTGGGCTGAGACCACTCCTCCAGGGACAAATAGGCAGCTCAGAGCTCCCCACTATCACTGGTGAACAGAGAAGCTTTCTCCTATCCAAGTAAGGATATGGGAAAAACAGGAACTATGACACAGCCTAGAATTTAGCAAGACCTGAAAACTGGACTATTCTAGTTCAGAAAAGGCGGGAAACAAGGATATATATATATATATTTTCAATATACAGCAGAAACTAGGCACAAGAACACAGTAAATGCTTTAGATCAGCTACTTCACTTGAGTGTGTGGCCCTCAACAATTAAACGAGGCAAAAAAAGAAATTTTAAAGGGCAAAACACAAAAAATGCAGAAAAACAAAATTTGCAGAATTCAGATAGATAGAAAACTCACATTTCGGCGAGTCTAAACAGTCGCTGGCAGAAAAGTAGAGAAAAATACTTATAATCTGTTAAAGTCTCTGTTTCACTCTCTGCTGCTTGTAGAACTCTGCTGGACACCACAAGGAGCTGTGCTGAGTCTGTTACAAGTGCAAAACTGCACTAAAGAGGTTGTTACAGCAGGGAGTTTGAAAGAGGTAGGAAATGGCCCAAAACAGCCAATAAGCTTTTTTCACTATACAACAGAAGCTAGGCAGAAGAACACAGTAAATGCTTTAGATCGGCTAGCGCACTTGAGTGTGTAGCCTACAACAATTAAACAAGGGTATAAAACAACTTTTAAAGGGCAAAACACAAAAAATGCAGAAAAACAAACTTTGCAGAACACTGAGAGCTAGAAAACTCGCTTTTCGGCGAGACTAAACAGTCGCTGGTAGGAAAGTAGAAATAAATACCTGTAATCTTTTAAAGTCTCTCTTTCACTCTTTCCTGCTTGTAGAACTCTGCAGGGCACCTCAAGGGGCTGTGCTGAGGCCGTTACAAGCGCAGAACCGCACTAAATAGGGTTTTATGGCAGGGAGTTTGAAAGAGGTAGGAAATGGCCCAAAACAGTCAATAAGCTACTAGTTACTGGGCTGAGACCACTCCTCCAGGGACAAATGGTTGCTTACAGCTCCCCATTCTCAATGGTGAACAGAGAACCTTTTTCCTATCCAAGTAAGGATATGGGCAACACAGGAGCAATGACACAGCCTAGAATTCAGCAAGACCTGAAAACTGGACTATTCTACTTCAGAAAAGGCAGGGAATAAGGATTTTTTTTCTTTTTTCACTATACAACAGAAACTAGGCACAAGAACACAGTAAATGCTTTAGATTGGCTAGCGCACTTGAGTATGTAGACTACAACAATTAAACAAGACAAAAAAACTTTTAAAGTGCAAAACACAAAAAATGCAGAAAAACAAACTTTGCAGAACTCAGATAGTTAGAAAACTCGCATTTCAGCGAGACTAAACAGTTGCTGATAGGAAAGAAGAAAAAAAATACTTAAAATCTATTAAAATCTCTCTTTCACTCTCTGCAACTTGTAAACCTCTGCAGGACACAACGAGGAGCTGTGCTGAGTCTGTTACAAGCGGAAAACCGAGCTAAAGCAGGTATTAAGGCAGGGAGTTTGAAAGAGATAGGAAATGGCCCAAAATGGCCAATAAGCTACTTGTTACTGGAATGAGACCACTCCTCCAGGGACAGATTGGCAGCTCAGAGCTCCTCACTCTCACTGGTGACAGAGAAGCTTCCTCCTATCCAAGTAAGGATATAGGCAACACAGGAACTATGACACAGCCTAAGTTTCAGCAAGACCTGAAAACTGGACTATTCTAGTTCAGAAAAATTATGAAACAAGGATATTTTTTTTTTGTTTTTTTTTTTCTTTTTTCACTATGCAACAGAAACTAGGCACAAGAACACAGTAAATGCTTTAGATCGTCTAGCACACTTCAGTGTGTAGCCTACAACAATTAAACAAGGCAATAAAACAACTTTTCAAGTGCAAAACACAAAAAAATGCCGAAAAACAAACTTTGGAGAACTCAAATAGTTAGAAAACTCTCTTTTTGGCAAGACTAAACAGTCGCTGGTAGGAAAGTAGAAAAAAAAATACTTATAATCTGTTAAAGTCTCTCTTTTCCTCTCTGCTGCTTGTAGAACTCTGCAGGACACCACGAGGATGTGTGCTGAATCTGTTTCTAGTGCAAAACTGTGCTAAAGTGGAGTTTAAGGCAGGGAATTTGAAAGAGATAGGAAATGGCCAAAATGGCCAATAAGCTACTAGTTACTGGGCTGAGATCACTCCACCAGGGACATATATAGGCTGCTCAGAGCTCCCCACTCTCACTGGTGAACAGAGAAGCTTCCTCCTATCCAAGTAAGGATATGGGCAACACAGGAACAATGACACAGCCTAGAATTCAGCAAGACCTGAAAACTGCACTATTCTAGTTCAGAAAAGGCGGGAAAGAAGGATATATATATATATATATATATATATATATATATATATATATATATATATATTTTCACTATACAACAGAAACTAGGCACAAGAACACAGTAAATGCTTTACATCAGCGAGCGCATATGAGTGTGTGGCCTACAACAATTAATCAAGGCAAAAAAAGAACTTTTAAATGGACAAAAAACAAAAAATGCAGAAAAACAAACTTTGCAGAACTCAGATAGCTAGAAAACTTGCTTTTCGGCAAGACTAAACAGTCGCTGGTAGGAAAGTAGAAAAAAAACTTATAATGTGATAAAGTCTCTTTTTCACTCTCTGCTGCTTGTAGAACTCGGCAGGACACCTCAAGGGGCTGTGCTGAGTCTGATACAAACGCAAAACCACACTAAAGAGGGTTTTATGGCAGGGAGTTTGAAAGAGGTAGGAAATGGCCCAAAACAGTCAATAAGCTACTAGTTACTGGGCTGAGACCTCTCCTCCAGGGACAAATAGGCTGCTCAGAGCTCCCCACTCTCACTGGTGAACAGAGAAGCTTCCTCCTATCCAAGTAAGGATATGGGCAACACAGGAACTATGACACAACCTAGAATTCAGCAAGACCTGAAAACTGGACTATTCTAGTTCTGAAAAGGCAGGAAACAAGGATATATATATTTTTTTCACTATACAACAGAAACTAGGCACAAGAACACAGTAAATGCTTTAGATTGGCTAGCGCCCTTGAGTGTGTAGCCTACAACTATTAAACAAGGCAAAAAAATAACTTTTAAAATCCAAAACACAAAAAATGCAGAAAAACAAACTTTGCAGAACTAAGATAGTTAAAAAACTTGCTTTTCAGCGAGACTAAACAGTCGCTGGTAGGAAAGTAGAAAAAAATTCTTATAATCTGTTAAAGTCTATCTTTTGCTCTCTGCTGCTTGTAGAACTCTGCAAGACACCACGAGGGGCTGTGCTGAGTCTGCTACAAGTGTAAAACCTCACAAAAGCTGGTTTTAAGGCAGGGAGTTTGAAAGAGATAGGAAATGGACAAAAATGGCCAATAAGCTACTAGTTACTGGGCTGACACCACTTCGCCTGTGACAGATGGGTTGCTCAGAGCTCCGCACTCTCACTGGTGAACAGAGAAGCTTCCTGCTATCCAAGTAAGGATATGGGCAACACAGGAACTATGACACATACTAAAATTCAGCAAGACCTGAAAACTGGACTATTCTAGTTCAGAAAAGGTGGGAAAGAATGATATATATATATATATATATATATATATATATATATATATATATATATATATATATATATATTTTTTTTTTTTTCACTATAGAACAGAAACTAGGCACAAGAACACAGTAAATGCTTTACATTGGCTAGCACACTTGAGTGTGATCTACAACAATTAAACAAGACAAAAAAAGAGCTTTTAAAGGGCAAAACACAAAAAATGCAGAAAAACAAACTTTGCAGAACTCAGATAGCTAGAAAACTCACTTTCCGGCAAGACTAAACATTCGCTGGTAGGAAAGTAGAAAAAAATACTTATAATCTGATAAAGTCTCTCGTTCACTCTCTGCTGCTTGTAGAACTCTGCAGGACACCTCAAGGGGCTGTGCTGAGTCTGTTACAAGCGCAAAACCGCACTAAAGAGGGAGTTTGAAAGAGGTAGGAAATGGCCCAAAACAGCCAATAAGCTAAGTTCCTGGGCTGAGACCACTCCTCCAGGGACAAATAGGCTGCTCAGAGCTCCCCACTCTCACTGGTGAACAGAGAAGTTTCCTCCTATCCAAGTAAGGATATGGGCGACACAGGAACTATGACACAGCCTAGAATTCATCAAGACCTGAAAATTGGAATATTCTAGTTCAGAAAAGGCAGGAAACAAGGATATATATATATATATATATATATATATATATATATATATATATATATATATATATATATATATATATATATATATATATTCATTTTTCACTATACAACAGAAACTAGGCACAAGAACTCAGTAAATGCTTTACATCGGCTAGTGCACTTGAGTGTGTGGCCTACAACAATTAAACAAGGCAAAAAAAGAACTTTTAAAGGGCAAAACACAAACAATGCAGAAAAACAAACTTTACAGAACTCAGATAGCTAGAAAACTCACTTTTCGGCGAGACTAAACAGTCGCTGGTAGGAAAGTAGAAAAAAATAATTATAATCTGATAAAGTCTCTCTTTCACTCTCTGCTGCTTGTAGAACTCTGCAGGACACCACGAGGGGCTGTGCTGAGTCTTTTACAAGTGCAAAACCTCACTAAAGCGGGTTTTAAGGCAGGGAGTTTGAAAGATATAGTAAATGGACAAAAACGGCCAATAAGCTACTAGTTTCTTGGCTGAGACTACTCCTCCAGTGACAGATGGGCTGCTCAGAGCTCCGCACTCTCACTGGTGAACAGAAAAGCTTCCTGCTATCCAAGTAATGATATGGGCAACACAGGAACTATGACACAGCCTAGAATTAAGCAAGACCTGAAAAACTGGACAATTCTATTTCCGAAAAGGTGGGAAACAAGGATATATATATAATTTTTCTTTTTCCACTATACAACAGAAACTAGGCACAAGATCAGAGTAAATGCTTTAGATTGGCTAGCGCACTTGAGTGTGTAGTCTACAACAATTAAACAAGAGAAAAAAACGTTTAAAGTGCAAAACACAAAAAATGCAGAAAAACAAACTTTGCAGAACTCAGATAGTTAGAAAACTCACTTTTCGGCAAGACTAAACAGTCGCTGGTAGGAAAGAAGAAAAAAATACTTATAATCTGTTAAAATCTCTCTTTCACTCTCTGCTGCTTGTAGACCTCTGCAGGACACCACGAGGAGCTGTGCTGATTCTGTTGCAAGTGGAATCCCGCACTAAAGTAGGTTTTAAGGCAGGGAGTTTGAAAGAGATAGAAATTGGACAAAAATGGCTAATAAGCTACTAGTTACTGGGATGAGACCACTCCTCCAGTGACAGATGGGCTGCTCAGAGCTCCACACTCTCACTGGTGAAAAGAGAAGCTTCCTGCTATCCAAGTAAGGATATGGGCAACACAGGAACTATGACACAACCTAGAATGCAACAAGACCTGAAAACTGGACTTTTCTAGTTCAGAAAAGTCGGGAAACAAGGATATGTATTTTTTTTTCACTACACAACAGAAAATAGGCACAAGAACACAATAAATGATTTAGATTAGCTAGTGCACTTGAGTGTGCTGCTTACAACAATTAAACAAGGCAAAAAATAACTTTTAAAGTGCAAAACACAAAAAATGCAGAAAAACAAACTTTGCAGAACTCAGATAGTTAGGAAACTCACTTTTTGGTGATACTAAAGAGTTGCTGGTAGGAAAGAAGAAAAAAATACTTATAATCTGATGAATTCAATCTTTCGCTCTCTGCTGCTTATAGAACTCTGCAGGACACTTCAAGGGGCTGTGCTGAGTCTGTTACAAGTGAAAAACCGCACTAAAGATGGTTTTACGGAAGAGAGTTTGAAAGAGGTAGGAAATGGCCTAAAACAGCCAATAAGCTACTAGTTACTGGGCTGAGACCACTCCGCCAGTGACAGATGGGTTGCTCAGAGCTCCGCACTCTCACTGGTGAACAGAGAAGCTTCCTGCTATCCAAGAAAGGATATGGGCAACACAGGAACTATGACACAGCCTAGAATTCAGCAAGACCTGAAAACTGGACAATTCTAGTTCAGAAAAGATAGGAAACAAGGATATATTTTTTTTTTGTTTTCACTATACAACAGAAATTAGGCACAAGAACAAAGTAAATGCTTTAGATTGGCTAACACACTTGAGTGTGTAGTCTACAACAATTAAACAAGGAAAAAAAACTTTTAAGGTGCAAAACACAAAAAAAGCAGAAAAACAAACTTTGCAGAACTGTAATAGCTAGAAAACTCAATTTTCGGCGAGACTAAGTCGCTGGTAGGAAAGTAGAAAAAAATACTTGTAATCTGTTAAAGTCTCTCTTGCACTGTCTGCTGCTTGTAGAACTTACAGGACACTACAAGGTGCTGTGCTGAGTCTGTTACAAGTGCAAAACCTCACTAAAGAGGGTTTTAAGGCAAGGAGTTTCAAAGAGATAGGAAATGGCCCAAAACAGCCAATAAGCTACTAGTTACCGGGCTGAGACCATTCCTCCAGGGACAAATAGGCTGCTCGAGCTCCCCACTCTCACTGGTGAACAGAGAAGCTTCCTCCTATCCAAGTAAGGATATCGGCAACACAGGAACTATGGCACAGCCTAGAATTCAGCAAGACCTGAGAACTGTACTATTCTAGTTCAGAAAAGGCGGGAAACACTGAGATTTTTTTTCTTTTTTTGCTATACAACAAAACTAGGCACAAGAACACAGTAAATGCTTCAGATCGGCAAATGCACTTGAGTGTGTGGCCTACAACAACTAAACAAGAAAAAAAACAACTTTTAAAGTGCAAAACACAAAAAATGCAGAAAAACAAACTTTGCAGAATTCAGATAGCTAGAAAACTCGCTTTTCGGTGAGACTAAACAGTCGCTGGTAGGAAAGTAGAAAAACATACTTATAATCTCTTAAAGTCTGTCTTTCCCTCTCTGCTGCTTGTAGAACTCTGCTGGACACAACGAGGGGCTGTGCAGAGTCTGTTATAAGTGCAGAACCTCAGTATAGTGGGTTTTAAGGCAGGGAGTTTGAAAGAGCTAGAAAATGGACAAAAACAGCCAATAAGCTACTAGTTACTTGGATGAGACCACTCCTCCAGTGACAGATGGGCTGCTCAGAGCACCACACTCTCACTGGTGAACAGAAAAGCTTCTCGCTATCCAAGTAAGGATATGGGCAACACAGGAACTATGAAACAGCCTAGAATGCAGCAAGACCTGAAAACTGGACTATTCTAGTTCAGAAAAGGCAGGAAAGAAGGATATATATATATATATATATATATATATATATATATATGTATATATATATGTATATATATATATATATATATATATATATATATATATATATATATATATATATATTTTCTTTTTACACTATACAACAGAAACTAGGCACAAGAACACAGTAAATGCTTTACATTGGCTAGCACACTTGAGTGTGTGGTCTACAACAATTAAACAAGGCAAAAAATGAACTTTTAAAGGGCAAAACACAAAAAATGCAGAAAAACAAACTTTGCAGAACTCAGATAGCTAGATAACTTGCTTTTCGGCGAGACTAAACAGTCGCTGGTAGGAAAGTAGAAAAAAATACTTATAATCTGATAAAGTCTCTCTATCACACTCTGCTGCTTATAGAACTCTGCAGGACACCTCAAGGGGCTGTGCTGAGTCTGTTACTAGCGCAAAACTGCACTAAAGTGGGTTATACGGCAGGGAGTTTGAAAGAGGTAGGAAATGGCCCAAAACAGCCAATAAGCTACTAGTTACTGGGCTGAGACCACTCCTCCAGGGACAAATATGCTGCTCAGAACTCCCCACTCTCACTGGTGAACAGAGAAGCTTCCTCTTATACAGGTAAGGATATCGGCAACACAGGAACAATTACACAGCCTAGAATTCAGCAAGACCTGAAAAGTGAACTATTCTAGTTCAGAAAGGCAGGATACAAGGATATTTTTTTTTTGTTTTTTTTTTTCTTTTTTCACTGTACAACAGAAATTAGGCACAAGAACAAAGTAAATGCTTTAGATTGGCTAGCACACCTGCAAAATTCAGATAGCTAGAAAACTCGCTTTTCGGTGAGACTAAACAGTCACTGGTAGGAAAGGAGAAAAACATACTTATAATATCTTAAAGTCTGTCTTTCACTCTCTGCTGCTTGTAGAACTCTGCAGGACACCATGGGGGGCTGTGCTGAGTCTGTTACAAGGGCAAAACCTTGCTAAAGCGAGTTTTAAGGCAGGGAGTTTGAAAAAGATAGGAAATGGCCTAAAACGGCCAATAAGCTACTAGTTACTGGGCTGAGACCTCTCCTCCAGGGACAGATAGGATTCTCAGAGCTCCCCACTCTCACTGGTGAACAGAGACACTTCCTTGTATCCACGTAAGGAAATGGGCAACACAGGAACTATTACACAACCTAGAATTCAGAAAGACCTGAAAACTGGACTATTCTAGTTCAGAAAAGTCAGGAAACAAGGATATGTATTTTTTTTCACTATACAACAGAAAATAGACACAATAATACAGTAAATGCTTTAGACTGGCTAGTGCACTTGAGTGTGCAGCCTACAACAATTAAACAAGGCAAAAAAATAACTTTTAAAGTGCAAAACACAAAAAATGCAGAAAAACAAACTTTGCAGAACTCAGATAGTTAGAAAACTCACTTTTCGGCGATACTAAAGAGTCGCTGGTAGGAAAGTAGAAAAAAATACTTATAATCTGATGAAGTCTCTCTTTCACTCTCTGCTGCTTATAGAACTCTGCAAGGCACCTCAAGGGGCTGTGCTGAGTCTGTTACTAGCGCAAAACCACACTAAAGAGTGTTTTACGGCAGGGAGTTTGAAAGAGGTAGGAAATGGCCCAAAACAGCCAATAAGCTACTAGTTACTGGAATGAGACCACTCCTCCAGGGACAAATAGGCTGCTCAGAGCTCCCCACTCTCACCGGTGAACAGAAAAACTTCCTCCTATCCAAGAAAGGATATGGGCAACACATGAACTATGACATGGCCTAGAATTCAGCAAGACCTGAAAACTGGACTATTCAAGTTCAGAAAAGGCAGGAAACAAGGAGATTTGTTTCTTTTTTCACTATACAACAAAACTAGGCACAAGAACACAGTAAGTGCTTTAGATTGGCTAGTGCACTTGAGTGTGTGGCCTATGACAATTAAACAGGGCAAAGAAACAACTTTTAAAGTGCAAAACACAACCAATGCAGAGAAACAAACTATGCAGAATTCAGATAGCTAGAAAACTCGCTTTTCGGTGATACTAAACAGTCGCTGGTAGGAAAGTAGGAAAACATACTTATAATCTGTGAAAGTCTGTCTTTAACTCTCTGCTGCTTGTAGAACTCTGCAGGACACCACGAGGGGCTGTGCTGAGTCTGTTACAAGTGCAAAACCTCGCTAAATGTAGGTTTTAAGGCAGGAAGTTTGAAAGAGATAGGAAATGGCCCAAAATGGCCAATAAGCTACTAGTTACTGGGCTGAGACCACACCTCTATTGACAGAAAGGCTGCTCAAAGCTCCCCACTCTCACTGGTGAACAGAGAAGCTTCATTGTATCCAAGTAAGGATATGGGCAACACAGGAACTATGACACAGCCTAGAATTCAGAAAGACCTGAAAACTGGACTATTCTAGTTCAGAAAAGGCAAGAAAGAAGGATATATATATATATATATATATATATATGTATATATATATATATATATATATATATATATATATATATATATATATATATATATACATATATTTTTTTTTTTTTCACTATACAACAGAAGCTAAGCGCAAAAACACAGTAAATGCTACATCGGCTAGCGCACTTGAGTGTGTGGCCTACAATAATTAAACAAGGCAAAATAAGAACTTTTAAAGGGCAAAACACAAAAAATGCAGAAAAACAAACTTTGCAGAACTCAAATAGCTAGAAAACTCACTTTTTGGTGAGTCTAAACAGTTGCCGGTAGGAAAGAAGAAAAAAAATACTTATAATCTGTTAAAGTCTCTCTTTCACTCTGCTGCTTGTAGAACTCTGCAGGACACCACAAGGACCTGTGCTGAGTCTTTTACAAGTGCAAAACTGTGCTAAAGTGGGTTTTAAGGCAGGGAATTTGAAATAGATAGGAAATGGCACAAAACAGCCAATAAGCTACTAGTTACTGGGCTGAGACCACTCCTCTATTGACAGATAGGCTGCTCAGAGCTCCCCACTCTCACTGGTAAACAGAGAAGCTTCCTTGTATCCAAGTAAGGATATGGGCAACACAGGAACTATGCCACAGCCTAGGATTCAGCAAGACCTGAAAACTGGACTATTCTAGTTCCAAAAAGGCGGGAAAGAAGGATATATATATATATATATATATATATATATATATATATATATATATATATATATATATATATATGTATATATGTATATATATATATATATATATATACATATATATATATATATATATATATATATATATATATTCTGTTTTCACTATACAACACAAACTAGGCACAAGAACACAGTAAATGCTTTACATCGGCTAGCGCACTTGAGTGTGTGGCCTACAACAATTAAACAAAGCAAGAAAGAACATTTAATAGGCAAAACACAAAAAATGCAGAAAAACAAACTTTGCAGAACTCAGCTAGAAAACTCGCCAGTGAGACTAAACAGTTTCTGGTAGGAAAGTAGAAAAAAATACTTATAATCAGATAAAGTCTCTCTTTCGCTCACAGATGCTTGTAGAACTATGCAGGGCACTTCAAGGGGCTGTGCTGAGTCTGTTACAAGCGCAAAACTGCACTAAAGAGGGTTTGACGGCAGGGAGTTTGAAAGAGGTAGGAAATGGCCCCAAATAGCCAATAAGCTACTAGTTACTGGGCTGAGACCACTCCTCCAGGGACAAATAGGCTGCTCAGAGCACACCACTCTCACTGGTGAACAGAGAAGCTTCCTCCTATCCAAGTAAGGATATGGGCAACACAGGAACTATGACACAGCCTGGAATTCAGGAAGACCTGAAAATTGGACTATTCTAGTTCAGAAACGGCAGGAAACAAGGATATTTTTTGGGGTTCTTTTTCTTTTTTCACTATACAACAGAAAGTAGGCACAAGAACACAGTAAATGCTTTAGATTGGCTAGCACACTTGAGTGTGTAGTCTACAGCAATTAAACATAGCAAAAAAACCTTTAAGGTGCAAGACACAAAAATGCAGAAAAACAAACTTTGCAGAACTCAGATAGCTAGAAAACACGCTTTTCGGCGAGACTAAATCGCTGGTAGGAAAGCAGAAAAAAATACTTGTAATCTGTTAAAGTCTCTCTTTCACTCTCTGCTTCTTGTAGAACTCTGCAGGACACCATAAGCGGCTGTGCTGAGTCTGTTACAAGTGCAAAACCACGTTAAAGAGGGTTTTAAGGCAGGGAGTTTCAAAGAGATTGTAAACGGCCCAAAACAGCAAATAAGCTAGTAGTTACCTGGCTGAGACCACTCCTCCAGGCACAAATAGGCTGCTCTGAGCTCCCCACTCTCCCTGGTGAACAGAGAAGCTTCCTCCTATCCAAGTAAGGATATCGGCAACATAGGAACTATGACACAGCCTAGAATTCAGCAAGACCTGAAAGCTGGACTACTCTAGTTCAGAAAAGGTGGGAAACAAGGAGATTTTTTTTTTCTTTTTTCACTATACAACAAAACTAGGCACAAGAACACAGTAAATGCTTTAGATCGGCTAATGCGCTTGAGTTTGTGGCCTACAACAACTAAACAAGGCAAAAAAAAAAACAACTTTTAAAGTGCAAAACACAAAAAATGCAGAAAAACAAACTTTGCAGAATTCAGATAGCTAGAAAACTGGCTTTTCGCTGAGACTAAACAGTCGCTGGTAGGAAAGTAGAAAAACATACTTATAATCTGTTAAAGTCTGTCTTTCGCTCTCTGCTGCTTGTAGAACTCTGCAGGACACCATGAGGGGCTGTGCTGAGTCTGTTACAAGTGCAAAACCTCGCTAATGCAGGTTTTAAGGCTGGGAGTTTGAAAGAGATAGGAAATGGCCCAAAACGGCCAATAAGCTACTAGTTACTGGGCTGAGACCACTCCTCCAGGGACAGATAGGCTGCTCAGAGCTGCCCACTCTCATTGGTGAACAGAGAATCTTCCTCCTATCCAAGTAAGGATATGGGCAACACAGGAACTATGACACAGCCTAGTATTCAGCAAGACCTGAAAACTGGACTATTCTAGTTCAGAAAAGTCGGGAAACAAGGTTATGTATTTTTTATCACTATACAACAGAAACTAGGCACAGGAACACATTAAATGCTCTAGATTGGCTAGTGCACTTGAGTGTGTAGCCTACAACAATTAAACAAGGCAAAAAACAAAACTTTTAAAGTGCAAAACACAAAAAATGCAGAAAAACAAACTTTGCAGAACTCAGATAGCTAGAAAACTTGCTGGTAGGAAAGTAGAAAAAAATACTTGTAATCTGTTAAAGTCTCTCTTTCACTCTCTGCTGCTTGTAGAACTCTGCAGGACACCACAAGCGGCTGTGCTGAGTCTGTTACAAGTGCAAAACCTCGTTAAAGAGGGTTTTAAGGCAGGGAGTTTGAAAGATATAGTAAATGGACAAAAACGGCCAATAAGCTACTAGTTTCTTGGCTGAGACTACTCCTCCGGTGACAGATGGGCTGCTAAGAGCTCTGCACTCTCACTGGTGAACAGAAAAGCTTCCTGCTATCCAAGTAATGATATGGGCAACACAGGAACTATGACACAGCCTAGAATTAAGCAAGACCTGAAAACTGGACAATTCTATTTCATAAAAGGTGGAAAACAAGGATATATATATAATTTTTCTTTTTTCACTATACAACAGAATCTAGGCACAAGAACAGAGTAAATGCTTTAGATTGGCTAGCGCACTTGAGTGTGTAGTCTACAACAATTAAACAAGACAAAAAAATGTTTAAAGTGCAAAACACAAAAAATGCAGAAAAACAAACTTTGCAGAACTCAGATAGTTAGAAAACTCGCTTTTCGGCAAGACTAAACAGTCGCTGGTAGGAAAGAAGAAAAAAATACTTATAATCTGTTAAAATCTCTCTTTCACTCTCTGCTGCTTGTAGACCTCTGCAGGACACCACAAGGAGCTGTGCTGATTCTGTTGCAAGCGGAATCCCGCACTAAAGTAGGTTTTAAGGCAGGGAGTTTGAAAGAGATAGGAAATGGCCCAAAATGGCCAATAAGCTACTTGTTACTGGGCTGAGACCACTCCTCCAGGGACAGATAGGCTGCTCAGAGCTCTTCACTCTCACTGGTGAACAGAGAAGCTTCCTCCTATCCAAGTAAGGATATGGGCAACACAGAAACTATGACACAGCCTAGAATTTAGCAAGACCTGAAAACTGGACTATTCTAGTTCAGAAAACGCGGGACATAAGGATATTTTTTTTTCTTTTTTCACTATACAACAGAAACAAGGCACAAGAACACAGTTAATGCTTTAGATCAGCTAGTACACTTGAGTGTGTGGCCTACAACAAATAATAAAGCAAATTAAAAACAACTTTTAAAGTGCAAAACATAAAAAATGCAGAAAAACAAACTTTACAGAAATAAGATAGCTAGAAAACATGCTTTTCAGTGAGACTAAACAGTCACTGGTAGGAAAGTAGAAAAAAATACTCATAATCTTTTAAAGTCTGTCTTTCACTCTCTGCTGCTTGTAGAACTCTGCTGGACACCACAAGGGGCTGTGCTGAGTCTGTTACAAGTGTAAAACCTCAGTATAGCGGGTTTTAAGGCAGTGAGTTTGAAAGAGATAGAAATTGGACAAAAACGGCCAATAAGCTACTAGTTACTGGGATGAGACCACTCCTCCAGTGACAGATGGGCTGCTCAGAGCTCCACACTCTCACTGGTGAAAACAGAAGCTTCCTGCTATCCAAGTAAGGATATGGGCAACACAGGAACTATGACACAACCTAGAATGCAGCAAGACCTGAAAACTGGACTTTTCTAGTTCAGAAAAGTCGGGAAACAAGGATATGTATTTTTTTTCACTATACAACAGAAAATAGGCACAAGAACACAATAAATGATTTAGATTTGCTAGTGCACTTGAGTGTGCAGCTTACAACAATTAAACAAGGCAAAAAATAACTTTTATAGTGCAAAACACAAAAAATGCAGAAAAACAAACTTTGCAGAACTCAGATAGTTAGAAATCTCACTTTTCGGTGATACTAAAGAGTCGCTGGTAGGAAAGAAGAAAAAAATACTTATAATCTGATGAATTCAATCTTTCGCTCTCTGCTGCTTATAGAACTCTGCAGAACACTTCAAGGGGCTGTGCTGAGTCTGTTACAAGTGCAAAACTGCACTAAAGATGGTTTTACGGAAGGGAGTTTGAAAGAGGTAGGAAATGGCCTAAAACAGCCAATAAGCTACTAGTTACTGGGCTGAGACCACTCCGCCAGTGACAGATGGGTTGCTCAGAGCTCCGCACTCTCACTGGTGAACAGAGAAGCTTCCTCCTATCCAAGAAAGGATATGGGCAACACAGGAACTATGACACAGCCTAGAATTCAGCAAGACCTGAAAACTGGACAATTCTAGTTCAGAAAAGATAGGAAACAAGGATATATATATTTTTTTGTTTTCACTATACAACAGAAATTAGGCACAAGAACAAAGTAAATGCTTTAGATTGGCTAACACACTTGAGTGTGTAGTCTACAACAATTAAACAAGGAAAAAAAACTTTTAAGGTGCAAAACACAAAAAATGCAGAAAAATAAACTTTGCAGAACTGTAATAGCTAGAAAACTCAATTTTCCGCGAGACTAAGTCGCTGGTAGGAAAGTAGAAAAAAATAGTTGTAATCTGTTAAAGTCTCTCTTGCACTGTCTGCTGCTTGTAGAACTCTACAGGACACTACAAGGTGCTGTGCTGAGTCTGTTACAAGTGCAAAACCTCACTAAAGAGGGTTTTAAGGCAAGGAGTTTCAAAGAGATAGGAAATGGCCCAAAACAGCCAATAAGCTACTAGTTACCGGGCTGAGACCATTCCTCCAGGGACAAATAGGCTGCTCGAGCTCCCCACTCTCACTGGTGAACAGAGAAGCTTCCTCCTATCCAAGTAAGGATATCGGCAACACAGGAACTATGGCATAGCCTAGAATTTACCAAGACCTGAGAACTGTACTATTCTAGTTCAGAAAAGGCGGGAAACACTGAGATTTTTTTTCTTCTTTCGCTATACAACAAAACTAGGCACAAGAACACAGTAAATGCTTCAGATCGGCTAATGCACTTGAGTGTGTGGCCTACAACAACTAAACAAGGAAAAAAACAACTTTTAAAGTGCAAAACACAAAAAATGCAGAAAAACAAACTTTGCAGAATTCAGATAGCTAGAAAACTCGCTTTTCGGTGAGACTAAACAGTCGCTTGTAGGAAAGTAGAAAACATACTTATAATCTCTTAAAGTCTATCTTTCACTCTCTGCTGCTTGTAGAAAGTTGCTGGACACAATGAGGGGCTGTGCTGAGTCTGTTATAAGTGCAGAACCTCAGTATAGTGGGTTTTAAGGCAGGGAGTTTGAAAGAGCTAGAAAATGGACAAAAACGGCCAATAAGCTACTAGTTACTTGGATGAGACCACTCCTCCAGTGACAGATGGGCTGCTCAGAGCACCACACTCTCACTGGTGAACAGAAAAGCTTCCTGCTATCAAAGTAAGGATATGGGCAACACAGGAACTATGAAACAGCCTAGAATGCAGCAAGACCTGAAAACTGGACTATTCTAGTTCAGAAAAGGTGGGAAAGAAGGATAAATATATATATATATATATATATATATATATATATATATATATATATATATATATATATATATATATTCTTTTTACACTATACAACAGAAACTAGGCACAAGAACACAGTAAACGCTTTACATTGGCTAGCACACTTGAGTGTGTGGTCTACAACAATTAAACAAGGCAAAAAAAGAACTTTTAAAGGGCAAAACACAAAAAATGCAAAAAAACAAACTTTGCAGAACTCAGATAGCTAGATAACTTGCTTTTCGGCGAGACTAAACAGTCGCTGGTAGGAAAATAGAAAAAAATACTTATAATCTTATAAAGTCTCTCTATCACACTCTGCAGCTTATAGAACTCTGCAGGACACCTCAAGGGGCTGTGCTGAGTCTGTTACTAGCGCAAAACTGCACTAAAGAGGGTTATACGGCAGGGAGTTTGAAAGAGGTAGGAAATGGCCCAAAACAGCCAATAAGCTACTAGTTACTGGGCTGAGACCACTCCTCCAGGGACAAATATGCTGCTCAGAGCTCCCCACTCTCACTGGTGAACAGAGAAGCTTCCTCTTATACAGGTAAGGATATCGGCAACACAGGAACTATTACACAGCCTAGAATTCAGCAAGACCTGAAAAGTGAACTATTCTAGTTCAGAAAAGGCAGGAAACAGGGATATTTTTTTTTTTTCACTATACAACAGAAATTAGGCACAAGAACAAAGTAAATGCTTTAGATTGGCTAGCACTTGTGGCCTACAACACAAAAACTAAACAAAAAAAAAACAACTTTAAAGTGCAAAAACACAAAAATGCAGAAAAACAAACCTGCAGAATTCAGATAGCTAGAAAACTCGCTTTTCGCTGAGACTAAACAGTCACTGGTAAAAAAGGAGAAAAACATACTTATAATATCTTAAAGTCTGTCTTTCACTCTCTGCTGCTTGTAGAACTCTGTAGGACACCATGAGGGGCTGTGCTGAGTCTGTTACAAGGGCAAAACCTTGCTAAAGTGAGTTTTAAGGCAGGGAGTTTGAAAGAGATAGGAAATGGCCTAAAACGGCCAATAAGCTACTAGTTACTGGGCTGAGACCTCTCCTCCAGGGACAGATAGGATTCTCAGAGCTCCCCACTCTCACTGGTGAACAGAGACACTTCCTTGTATCCACGTAAGGAAATGGGCAACACAGGAACTATTACACAACCTAGAATTCAGAAAGAACTGAAAACTGAACTATTCTAGTTCAGATAAGTCGGGAAACAAGGATATGTATTTTTTTTTCAATATACAACAGAAAATAGGCACAATAACACAGTAAATGCTTTAGACTGGCTAGTGCACTTGAGTGTGCAGCCTACAACAATTAAACAAGGCAAAAAAAATAACTTTTAAAGTGCAAAACACAAAAAATGCAGAAAAACAAACTTTGCAGAACTCAGATAGTTAGAAAACTCACTTTTCGGCGATACTAAAGAGTCGCTGGTAGGAAAGTAGAAAAAAATACATATAATCTGATGAAGTCTCTCTTTCACTCTCTGCTGCTTATAGAACTCTGCAAGGCACCTCAAGGGGCTGTGCTGAGTCTGTTACTAGAGCAAAACCACACTAAAGAGTGTTTTACGGCAGGGAGTTTGAAAGAGGTAGGAAATGGCCCAAAACAGCCAATAAGCTACTAGTTACTGGAATGAGACCACTCCTCCAGGGACAAATAGGCTGCTCAGAGCTCCCCACTCTCACCGGTGAACAGAAAAACTTCCTCCTATCCAAGTAAGGATATGGGCAAGACATGAACTATGACATGGCCTAGAATTCAGCAAGACCTGAAAACTGGACTATTCAAGTTCAGAAAAGGCAGGAAACAAGGAGATTTGTTTCTTTTTTCACTATACAACAAAACTAGGCACAAGAACACTGTAAGTGCTTTAGATTGGCTAGTGCACTTGAGTGTGTGGCCTATGACAATTAAACAGGGCAAAGAAACAACTTTTAAAGTGCAAAACACAACCAATGCAGAGAAACAAACTATGCAGAATTCAGATAGCTAGAAAACTCGCTTTTCGCTGAGACTAAACAGTTGCTGGTAGGAAAGTAGGAAAACATACTTATAATCTGTGAAAGTCTGTCTTTCACTCTCTGCTGCTTGTTGAACTCTGCAGGACACCACGAGGGGCTGTGCTGAGTCTGTTACAAGTGCAAAACCTCGCTAAATGTAGGTTTTAAGGCAGGAAGTTTGAAAGAGATAGGAAATGGCCCAAAATGGCCAATAAGCTACTAGTTACTGGGCTAAGACCACTCCTCTATTGACAGATAGGCTGCTCAAAGCTCCCCACTCTCACTGGTGAACAGAGAAGCTTCCTTGTATCCAAGTAAGGATATGGGCAACACAGGAACTATGACACACCCTAGAATTCAGAAAGACCTGAAAACTGGACTATTCTAGTTCAGAAAAGGCAAGAAAGAAGGATATATATATATATATATATATATATATATATATATATATATATATATATATATATATATTTTTTTTTTTTTTCTTTTTTCACTATACAACAGAAGCTAGTCACAAAAACACAGTAAATGCTACATCGGCTAGCGCACTTGAGTGTGTGGCCTACAACAATTAAACAAGGCAAAACAAGAACTTTTAAAGGGCAAAACACAAAAAATGCAGAAAAACAAACTTTGCAGAACTCAAATAGCTAGAAAACTCACTTTTTGGTGAGTCTAAACAGTTGCCGGTAGGAAAGAAGAAAAAAAATACTTATAATCTGTTAAAGTCTCTCTTTCACTCTCTGCTGCTTGTAGAACTCTGCAGGACACCACGAGGACCTGTGCTGAGTCTTTTACAAGTGCAAAACTGTGCTAAAGTGTGTTTTAAGGCAGAGAATTTGAAATAGATAGGAAATGGCCCAAAACAGCCAATAAGCTACTAGTTACTGGGCTGAGACCACTCCTCTATTGACAGATAGGCTGCTCAGAGCTCCCCACTCTCACTGGTGAACAGAGAAGCTTCCTTGAATCCAAGTAAGGATATGGGCAACACAGGAACTATGACACAGCCTAGAATTCAGCAAGACCTGAAAACTGGACTATTCTAGTTCCAAAAGGCGGAAAGAAGGATATATATATATATATATATATATATATATATATATGTATATATGTATATATATATATATATATATATATAAATATATATATATATATATATTCTGTTTTCACTATACAACACAAACTAGGCACAAGAACACAGTAAATGCTTTACATCGGCTAGCGCACTTGAGTGTGTGGCCTACAACAATTAAACAAAGCAAAAAAGAACATTTAATAGGCAAAACACAAAAAATGCAGAAAAACAAACTTTGCAGAACTCAGCTAGAAAACTCGCTTTTCGGCGAGACTAAACAGTTTCTGGTAGGAAAGTAGAAAAAAATACTTATAATCAGATAAAGTCTCTCTTTCGCTCACAGATGCTTGTAGAACTATGCAGGACACTTCAAGGGGCTGTGCTGAGTCTGTTACAAGCGCAAAACTGCACTAAAGAGGGTTTGACGGCAGGGAGTTTGACAGAGGTAGGAAATGGCCCAAAATAGCCAATAAGCTACTAGTTACCGGGCTGAGACCATTCCTCCAGGGACAAATAGGCTGCTCGAGCTCCCCACTCTCACTGGTGAACAGAGAAGCTTCCTCCTATCCAAGTAAGGATATCGGCAACACAGGAACTATGGCACAGCCTAGAATTCAGCAAGACCTGGGAACTGTACTATTCTAGTTCAGAAAAGGCGGGAAACACTGAGATTTTTTTTCTTTTTTCGCTATACAACAAAACTAGGCACAAGAACACAGTAAATGCTTCAGATCGGCTAATGCACTTGAGTGTGTGGCCTACAACAACTAAACAAAGAAAAAAAACAACTTTTAAAGTGCAAAACACAAAAAATGCAGAAAAACAAACTTTGCAGAATTCAGATAGCTAGAAAACTCGCTTTTCGGTGAGACTAAACAGTCGCTGGTAGGAAAGTAGAAAAACATACTTATAATCTCTTAAAGTCTGTCTTTCACTCTCTGCTGCTTGTAGAACGTTGCTGGACACAACGAGGGGCTGTGCTGAGTCTGTTATAAGTGCAGAACCTCGGTATAGTGGGTTTTAAGGCACGGAGTTTGAAAGAGCTAGAAAATGGACAAAAACGGCCAATAAGCTACTACTTACTTGGATGAGACCACTCCTCCAGTGACAGATGGGCTGCTCAGAGCGCCACACTCTCACTGGTGAACAGAAAAGCTTCCTGCTATCCAAGTAAGGATATGGGCAACACAGGAACTATGAAACAGCCTAGAATGCAGCAAGACCTGAAAACTGGACTATTCTAGTTCAGAAAAGGCGGGAAAGAAGGATAAATATATATATATATATATATATATATATATATATATATATATATATATATATATATATATATTCTTTTTACACTATACAACAGAAACTAGACACAAGAACACAGTAAACGCTTTACATTGGCTAGCACACTTGAGTGTGTGGTCTACAACAATTAAACAAGGCAAAAAAAGAACTTTTAAAGGGCAAAACACAAAAAATGCAGAAAAACAAACTTTGAAGAACTCAGATAGCTAGGTAACTTGCTTTTCGGCGAGACTAAACAGTCGCTGGTAGGAAAGTAGAAAAAAATACTTATAATCTGATAAAGTCTCTCTATCACACTCTGCTGCTTATAGAACTCTGCAGGACACCTCAAGGGGCTGTGCTGAGTCTGTTACTAGCGCAAAACTGCACTAAAGAGGGTTATACGGCAGGGAGTTTGAAAGAGGTAGGAAATGGCCCAAAACAGCCAATAAGCTACTAGTTACTGGGCTGAGACCACTCCTCCAGGGACAAATAGGCTGCTCAGAGCTCCCCACTCTCACTGGTGAACAGAGAAGCTTCCTCCTATACAGGTAAGGATATCGGCAACACAGGAACTATTACACAGCCTAGAATTCAGCAAGACCTGAAAAGTGAACTATTCTAGTTCAGAAAAGGCAGCAAACAAGGATATTTATTTATTTATTTTTTTTTCTTTTTTCACTATACAACAGAAATTAGGCACAAGAACAAAGTAAATGCTTTAGATTGGCTAGTGCACGTGTGGCCTATGAACTATGCAGAATTCAGATAGCTAGAAAACTCGCTTTTCGGTGAGACTAAACAGTCACTGGTAGGAAAGGAGAAAAACATACTTATAATATCTTAAAGTCTGTCTTTCACTCTCTGCTGCTTGTAGAACTCTGTAGCACACCACGAGGGGCTGTGCTGAGTCTGTTACAAGGGCAAAACCTTGCTAAAGTGAGTTTTAAGGCAGGGAGTTTGAAAGAGAGAGGAAATGGCCCAAAATGGCCAATAAGCAACTAGTTACCGGGCTAAGAACTCTCCTCCAGGGACAGATAGGATTCTCAGAGCTCCCCACTCTCACTGGTGAACAGAGACACTTCCTTGTATCCACGTAAGGAAATGGGCAACACAGGAACTATTACACAACCTAGAATTCAGAAAGACCTGAAAACTGGACTATTCTAGTTCAGAAAAGGCAAGAAACAAGGATATATATTTTTTTTTCAATATACAACAGAAAATAGGCACAATAACACAGTAAATGCTTTAGACTGGCTAGTGCACTTGAGTGTGTGGCCTACAACAATTAAACAAGGCAAAAAAGAACTTTTAAAGTGCAAAACACAAAAATGCAGAAAAACAAACTTTGCAGAACTCAGATAATTAGAAAACTCACTTTTCGTGATACTAAAGAGTCGCTGGTAGGAAAGTAGAAAAAAATACTTATAATCTGATAAAGTCTCTCTTCACTCTCTGCTGCTTATAGAACTCTGCAGGACACCTCAAGGGGCTGTGCTGAGTCTGTTACTAGAGCAAAACCACACTAAAGAGTGTTTTACAGCAGGGAGTTTGAAAGAGGTAGGAAATGTCCCAAAACAGCCAATAAGCTACTAGTTACTGGAATGAGACCACTCCTCCAGGGACAAATAGGCTGCTTGAGCTCCCCACTCTCACTGGTGAACAGAGAAGCTTCCTCCTATCCAAGTAAGGATATCGGCAACACAGGAACTATGGCACAGCCTAGAATTCAGCAAGACCTGAGAACTGTACTATTCTAGTTCAGAAAAGGCGGGAAACACTGAGATTTTTTTCTTCTTTCGCTATACAACAAAACTAGGCACAAGAACACAGTAAATGCTTCAGATCGGCTAATGCACTTGAGTGTGTGGCCTACAACAACTAAACAAGGAAAAAAACAACTTTTAAAGTGCAAAACACAAAAAATGCAGAAAAACAAACTTTGCAGAATTCAGATAGCTAGAAAACTCGCTTTTCGGTGAGACTAAACAGTCGCTTGTAGGAAAGTAGAAAACATACTTATAATCTCTTAAAGTCTGTCTTTCACTCTCTGCTGCTTGTAGAACGTTGCTGGACACAACGAGGGGCTGTGCTGAGTCTGTTATAAGTGCAGAACCTCAGTATAGTGGGTTTTAAGGCAGGGAGTTTGAAAGAGCTAGAAATGGACAAAAACGGCCAATAAGCTACTAGTTACTTGGATGAGACCACTCCTCCAGTGACAGATGGGCTGCTCAGAGCACCACACTCTCACTGGTGAACAAAAAAGCTTCCTGCTATCCAAGTAAGGATATGGGCAACACAGGAACTATGAAACAGCCTAGAATGCAGCAAGACCTGAAAACTGGACTATTCTAGTTCAGAAAAGGTGGGAAAGAAGGATAAATATATATATATATATATATATATATATATATATATATATATATATATATATATATATATATATATATATATTCTTTTTACACTATACAACAGAAACTAGGCACAAGAACACAGTAAACGCTTTACATTGGCTAGCACACTTGAGTGTGTGGTCTACAACAATTAAACAAGGCAAAAAAAGAACTTTTAAAGGGCAAAACACAAAAAATGCAAAAAAACAAACTTTGCAGAACTCAGATAGCTAGATAACTTGCTTTTCGGCGAGACTAAACAGTCGCTGGTAGGAAAATAGAAAAGAATACTTATAATCTGATAAAGTCTCTCTATCACACTCTGCAGCTTATAGAACTCTGCAGGACACCTCAAGGGGCTGTGCTGAGTCTGTTACTAGCGCAAAACTGCACTAAAGAGGGTTATATGGCAGGGAGTTTGAAAGAGGTAGGAAATGGCCCAAAACAGCCAATAAGCTACTAGTTACTGGGCTGAGACCACTCCTCCAGGGACAAATATGCTGCTCAGAGCTCCCCACTCTCACTGGTGAACAGAGAAGCTTCCTCTTATACAGGTAAGGATATCGGCAACACAGGAACTATTACACAGCCTAGAATTCAGCAAGACCTGAAAAGTGAACTATTCTAGTTCAGAAAAGGCAGGAAACAAGGATATTTTTTTTTGTTTTTTTTTCTTTTTTCACTATACAACAGAAATTAGGCACAAGAACAAAGTAAATGCTTTAGATTGGCTAGCACACCTGCAGAATTCAGATAGCTAGAAAACTCGCTTTTCGCTGAGACTAAACAGTCACTGGTAGGAAAGGAGAAAAACATACTTATAATATCTTAAAGTCTGTCTTTCACTCTCTGCTGCTTGTAGAACTCTGTAGGACACCATGAGGGGCTGTGCTGAGTCTGTTACAAGGGCAAAACCTTGCTAAAGTGAGTTTTAAGGCAGGGAGTTTGAAAGAGATAGGAAATGGCCTAAAACGGCCAATAAGCTACTAGTTACTGGGCTGAGACCTCTCCTCCAGGGACAGATAGGATTCTCAGAGCTCCCCACTCTCACTGGTGAACAGAGACACTTCCTTGTATCCACGTAAGGAAATGGGCAACACAGGAACTATTACACAACCTAGAATTCAGAAAGAACTGAAAACTGAACTATTCTAGTTCAGATAAGTCGGGAAACAAGGATGTGTATTTTTTTTCAATATACAACAGAAAATAGGCACAATAACACAGTAAATGCTTTAGACTGGCTAGTGCACTTGAGTGTGCAGCCTACAACAATTAAACAAGGCAAAAAAATAACTTTTAAAGTGCAAAACACAAAAAATGCAGAAAAACAAACTTTGAAGAACTCAGATAATTAGAAAACTCACTTTTCGGCGATACTAAAGAGTCGCTGGTAGGAAAGTAGAAAAAAATACTTATAATCTGATGAAGTCTCTCTTTCGCTCTCTGCTGCTTATAGAACTCTGCAAGGCACCTCAAGGGGCTGTGCTGAGTCTGTTACTAGAGCAAAACCACACTAAAGACTGTTTTACGGCAGGGAGTTTGAAAGAGGTAGGAAATGTCCCAAAACAGCCAATAAGCTACTAGTTACTGGAATGAGACCACTCCTCCAGGGACAAATAGGCTGCTCAGAGCTCCCCACTCTCACCAGTGAACAGAAAAACTTCCTCCTATCCAAGTAAGGATATGGGCAACACATGAACTATGACATGGCCTAGAATTCAGCAAGACCTGAAAACTGGACTATTCAAGTTCAGAAAAGGAAGGAAACAAGGAGATTTGTTTCTTTTTTCACTATACAACAAAACTAGGCACAAGAACACAGTAAGTGCTTTAGATTGGCTAGTGCACTTGAGTGTGTGGCCTATGACAATTAAACAGGGCAAAGAAACAACTTTTAAAGTGCAAAACACAACCAATGCAGAGAAACAAACTATGCAGAATTCAGATAGCTAGAAAACTCGCTTTTCGGTGATACTAAGCAGTCGCTGGTAGGAAAGTAGGAAAACATACTTATAATCTGTGAAAGTCTGTCTTTCACTCTCTGCTGCTTGTAGAACTCTGCAGGACACCACGAGGGGCTGTGCTGAGTCTGTTACAAGTGCAAAACCTCGCTAAATGTAGGTTTTAAGGCAGGAAGTTTGAAAGAGATAGGAAATGGCCCAAAATGGCCAATAAGCTACTAGTTACTGGGCTGAGACCACTCCTCTATTGACAGATAGGCTGCTCAAAGCTCCCCACTCTCACTGGTGAACAGGGAAGCTTCCTTGTATCCAAGTAAGGATATGGGCAACACAGGAACTATGACACAGCCTAGAATTCAGAAAGACCTGAAAACTGGACTATTCTAGTTCAGAAAAGGCAAGAAAGAAGGATATATATATCTATATATATATCTATATATATATATATATATATATATATATATGTATACATATTTTTTTTTCTTTTTTCACTATACAACAGAAGATAGGCACAAAAACACAGTAAATGCTACATCGGCTAGCGCACTTGAGTGTGTGGCCTACAACAATTAAACAAGGCAAAACAAGAACTTTTAAAGGGCAAAACACAAAAAATGCAGAAAAACAAACTTTGCAGAACTCAAATAGCTAGAAAACTCACTTTTTGGTGAGTCTAAACAGTTGCCGGTAGAATAGAAGAAAAAAAATACTTATAATCTGTTAAAGTCTCTCTTTCACTCTCTGCTGCTTGTAGAACTTTGCAGGACACCACGAGGACCTGTACTGAGTCTTTTACAAGTGCAAAACTGTGCTAAAGTGTGTTTTAAGGCAGAGAATTTGAAATAGATAGGAAATGGCCCAAAACAGACAATAAGCTACTAGTTACTGGGCTGAGACCACTCCTCTATTGACAGATAGGCTGCTCAGAGCTCCCCACTCTCACTGGTGAACAGAGAAGCTTCCTTGAATCCAAGTAAGGATATGGGCAACACAGGAACTATGACACAGCCTAGAATTCAGCAAGACCTGAAAACTGGACTATTCTAGTTCCAAAAAGGCGGGAAAAAAGGATATATATATATATTTATATATATATATATATATATATATATATATATATATATATATATATATATATATATATATATATATATATATATATATATATATATATATATATTCTTTTTACACTATACAACAGAAACTAGGCACAAGAACACAGTAAACGCTTTACATTGGCTAGCACACTTGAGTGTGTGGTCTACAACAATTAAACAAGGCAAAAAAAGAACATTTAATAGGCAAAACACAAAAAATGCAGAAAAACAAACTTTGCAGAACTCAGATAGCTAGAAAACTTGCTTTTCGGCGAGACTAAACAGTCGCTGGTAGGAAAGTAGAAAAAAATACTTATAATCTGATAAAGTCTCTCTATCACACTCTGCTGCTTATAGAACTCTGCAGGACACCTCAAGGGGCTGTGCTGTGTCTGTTACTATCGCAAAACTTCACTAAAGAGGGTTATACGGCAGGGAGTTTGAAAGAGGTAGGAAATGGCCCAAAACAGCCAATAAGCTACTAGTTACTGGGCTGAGACCACTCCTCCAGGGACAAATAGGCTGCTCAGAGCTCCCCACTCTCACTGGTGAACAGAGAAGCTTCCTCTTATACAGGTAAGGATATCGGCAACACAGGAACTATTACACAGCCTAGAATTCAGCAAGACCTGAAAAGTGAACTATTCTAGTTCAGAAAAGGCAGCAAACAAGGATATTTATTTATTTATTTTTTTTTCTTTTTTCACTATACAACAGAAATTAGGCACAAGAACAAAGTAAATGCTTTAGATTGGCTAGCACACCTGCAGAATTCAGATAGCTAGAAAACTCGCTTTTCGGTGAGACTAAACAGTCACTGGTAGGAAAGGAGAAAAACATACTTATAATATCTTAAAGTCTGTCTTTCACTCTCTGCTGCTTGTAGAACTCTGTAGGACACCACGAGGGGCTGTGCTGAGTCTGTTACAAGGGCAAAACCTTGCTAAAGTGAGTTTTAAGGCAGGGAGTTTGAAAGATATAGGAAATGGCCTAAAACGGCCAATAAGCTACTAGATACTGGGCTGAGACCTCTCCTCCAGGGACAGATAGGATTCTCAGAGCTCCCCACTCTCACTGGTGAACAGAGACACTTCCTTGTATCCACGTAAGGAAATGGGCAACACAGGAACTATTACACAACCTAGAATTCAGAAAGACCTGAAAACTGGACTATTCTAGTTCAGAAAAGTCGGGAAACAAGGATATGTATTTTTTTTCAATATACAACAGAAAATAGGCACAATAACACAGTAAATGCTTTAGACTGGCTAGTGCACTTGAGTGTGCAGCCTACAACAATTAAACAAGGCAAAAAAATAACTTTTAAAGTGCAAAACACAAAAAATGCAGAAAAACAAACTTTGCAGAACTCAGATAATTAGAAAACTCACTTTTCGGCGATACTAAAGAGTCGCTGGTAGGAAAGTAGAAAAAAATACTTATAATCTGATGAAGTCTCTCTTTCGCTCTCTGCTGCTTATAGAACTCTGCAAGGCACCTCAAGGGGCTGTGCTGAGTCTGTTACTAGAGCAAAACCACACTAAAGAGTGTTTTACAGCAGGGAGTTTGAAAGAGGTAGGAAATGTCCCAAAACAGCCAATAAGCTACTAGTTACTGGAATGAGACCACTCCTCCAGGGACAAATAGGCTGCTTGAGCTCCCCACTCTCACTGGTGAACAGAGAAGCTTCCTCCTATCCAAGTAAGGATATCGGCAACACAGGAACTATGGCACAGCCTAGAATTCAGCAAGACCTGAGAACTGTACTATTCTAGTTCAGAAAAGGCGGGAAACACTGAGATTTTTTTTCTTCTTTCGCTATACAACAAAACTAGGCACAAGAACACAGTAAATGCTTCAGATCGGCTAATGCACTTGAGTGTGTGGCCTACAACAACTAAACAAGGAAAAAAACAACTTTTAAAGTGCAAAACACAAAAATGCAGAAAACAAACTTTGCAGAATTCAGATAGCTAGAAAACTCGCTTTTCGGTGAGACTAAACAGTCGCTTGTAGGAAAGTAGAAAACATACTTATAATCTCTTAAAGTCTGTCTTTCACTCTCTGCTGCTTGTAGAACGTTGCTGGACACAACGAGGGGCTGTGCTGAGTCTGTTATAAGTGCAGAACCTCAGTATAGTGGGTTTTAAGGCAGGGAGTTTGAAAGAGCTAGAAAATGGACAAAAACGGCCAATAAGCTACTAGTTACTTGGATGAGACCACTCCTCCAGTGACAGATGGGCTGCTCAGAGCACCACACTCTCACTGGTGAACAGAAAAGCTTCCTGCTATCCAAGTAAGGATATGGGCAACACAGGAACTATGAAACAGCCTAGAATGAAGCAAGACCTGAAAACTGGACTATTCTAGTTCAGAAAAGGTGGGAAAGAAGGATACATATATATATATATATATATATATATATATATATATATATTCTTTTTACACTATACAACAGAAACTAGGCACAAGAACACAGTAAACGCTTTACATTGGCTAGCACACTTGAGTGTGTGGTCTACAACAATTAAACAAGGCAAAAAAAGAACATTTAATAGGCAAAACACAAAAAATGCAGAAAAACAAACTTTGCAGAACTCAGATAGCTAGAAAACTTGCTTTTCGGCGAGACTAAACAGTCGCTGGTAGGAAAGTAGAAAAAAATACTTATAATCTGATAAAGTCTCTCTATCACACTCTGCTGCTTATAGAACTCTGCAGGACACCTCAAGGGGCTGTGCTGAGTCTGTTACTAGCGCAAAACTGCATTAAAGAGGGTTATACGGCAGGGAGTTTGAAAGAGGTAGGAAATGGCCCAAAACAGCCAATAAGCTACTAGTTACTGGGCTGAGACCACTCCTCCAGGGACAAATAGGCTGCTCAGAGCTCCCCACTCTCACTGGTGAACAGAGAAGCTTCCTCTTATACAGGTAAGGATATCGGCAACACAGGAACTATTACACAGCCTAGAATTCAGCAAGACCTGAAAAGTGAACTATTCTAGTTCAGAAAAGGCAGCAAACAAGGATATTTATTTATTTTTTTTTTCTTTTTTCACTATACAACAGAAATTAGGCACAAGAACAAAGTAAATGCTTTAGACTGGCTAGCACACCTGCAGAATTCAGATAGCTAGAAAACTCGCTTTTCGGTGAGACTAAACAGTCACTGGTAGGAAAGGAGAAAAACATACTTATAATATCTTAAAGTCTATCTTTCACTCTCTGCTGCTTGTAGAACTCTGTAGGACACCACAAGGGGCTGTGCTGAGTCTGTTACAAGGGCAAAACTTTGCTAAAGTGAGTTTTAAGGCAGGGAGTTTGAAAGAGATAGGAAATGGCCTAAAACGGCCAATAAGCTACTAGATACTGGGCTGAGACCTCTCCTCCAGGGACAGATAGGATTCTCAGAGCTCCCCACTCTCACTGGTGAACAGAGACACTTCCTTGTATCCACGTAAGGAAATGGGCAACACAGGAACTATTACACAACCTAGAATTCAGAAAGACCTGAAAACTGGACTATTCTAGTTCAGAAAAGTCGGGAAACAAGGATATGTATTTTTTTTCAATATACAACAGAAAATAGGCACAATAACACAGTAAATGCTTTATACTGGCTAGTGCACTTGAGTGTGCAGCCTACAACAATTAAACAAGGCAAAAAAATAACTTTTAAAGTGCAAAACACAAAAAATGCAGAAAAACAAACTTTGCAGAACTCAGATAATTAGAAAACTCACTTTTCGGCGATACTAAAGAGTCGCTGGTAGGAAAGTAGAAAAAAATACTTATAATCTGATGAAGTCTCTCTTTCGCTCTCTGCTGCTTATAGAACTCTGCAAGGCACCTCAAGGGGCTGTGCTGAGTCTGTTACTAGAGAAAAACCACACTAAAGAGTGTTTTACGGCAGGGAGTTTGAAAGAGGTAGGAAATGTCCCAAAACAGCCAATAAGCTACTAGTTACTGGAATGAGACCACTCCTCCAGGGACAAATAGGCTGCTCGAGCTCCCCACTCTCACTGGTGAACAGAGAAGCTTCCTCCTATCCAAATAAGGATATCGGCAACACAGGAACTATGGCACAGCCTAGAATTCAGCAAGACCTGAGAACTGTACTATTCTAGTTCAGAAAAGGCGGGAAACACTGAGATTTTTTTTCTTCTTTCGCTATACAACAAAACTAGGCACAAGAACACAGTAAATGCTTCAGATCGGCTAATGCACTTGAGTGTGTGTCCTACAACAACTAAACAAGGAAAAAAACAACTTTTAAAGTGCAAAACACAAAAAATGCAGAAAAACAAACTTTGCAGAATTCAGATAGCTAGAAAACTCGCTTTTCGGTGAGACTAAACAGTCGCTTGTAGGAAAGTAGAAAACATACTTATAATCTCTTAAAGTCTGTCTTTCACTCTCTGCTGCTTGTAGAACGTTGCTGGACACAACGAGGGGCTGTGCTGAGTCTGTTATAAGTGCAGAACCTCAGTATAGTGGGTTTTAAGGCAGGGAGTTTGAAAGAGCTAGAAAATGGACAAAAACGGCCAATAAGCTACTAGTTACTTGGATGAGACCACTCCTCCAGTGACAGATGGGCTGCTCAGAGCACCACACTCTCACTGGTGAACAGAAAAGCTTCCTGCTATCCAAGTAAGGATATGGGCAACACAGGAACTATGAAACAGCCTAGAATGCAGCAAGACCTGAAAACTGGACTATTCTAGTTCAGAAAAGGTGGGAAAGAAGGATATATATATATATATATATATATATATATATATATATATATATATATATATATATATATATATTCTTTTTACACTATACAACAGAAACTAGGCACAAGAACACAGTAAACGCTTTACATTGGCTAGCACACTTGAGTGTGTGGTCTACAACAATTAAACAAGGCAAAAAAAGAACTTTTAAAGGGCAAAACACAAAAAATGCAAAAAAACAAACTTTGCAGAACTCAGATAGCTAGATAACTTGCTTTTCGGCGAGACTAAACAGTCGCTGGTAGGAAAATAGAAAAGAATACTTATAATCTGATAAAGTCTCTCTATCACACTCTGCAGCTTATAGAACTCTGCAGGACACCTCAAGGGGCTGTGCTGAGTCTGTTACTAGCGCAAAACTGCACTAAAGAGGGTTATACGGCAGGGAGTTTGAAAGAGGTAGGAAATGGCCCAAAACAGCCAATAAGCTACTAGTTACTGGGCTGAGACCACTCCTCCAGGGACAAATATGCTGCTCAGAGCTCCCCACTCTCACTGGTGAACAGAGAAGCTTCCTCTTATACAGGTAAGGATATCGGCAACACAGGAACTATTACACAGCCTAGAATTCAGCAAGACCTGAAAAGTGAACTATTCTAGTTCAGAAAAGGCAGGAAACAAGGATATTTTTTTTTCTTTTTTCACTATACAACAGAAATTAGGCACAAGAACAAAGTAAATGCTTTAGATTGGCTAGCACACCTGCAGAATTCAGATAGCTAGAAAACTCGCTTTTCGCTGAGACTAAACAGTCACTGGTAGGAAAGGAGAAAAACATACTTATAATATCTTAAAGTCTGTCTTTCACTCTCTGCTGCTTGTAGAACTCTGTAGGACACCATGAGGGGCTGTGCTGAGACTGTTACAAGGGCAAAACCTTGCTAAAGTGAGTTTTAAGGCAGGGAGTTTGAAAGAGATAGGAAATGGCCTAAAACGGCCAATAAGCTACTAGTTACTGGGCTGAGACCTCTCCTCCAGGGACAGATAGGATTCTCAGAGCTCCCCACTCTCACTGGTGAACAGAGACACTTCCTTGTATCCACGTAAGGAAATGGGCAACACAGGAACTATTACACAACCTGGAATTCAGAAAGAACTGAAAACTGAACTATTCTAGTTCAGATAAGTCGGGAAACAAGGATATGTATTTTTTTTCAATATACAACAGAAAATAGGCACAATAACACAGTAAATGCTTTAGACTGGCTAGTGCACTTGAGTGTGCAGCCTACAACAATTAATCAAGGCAAAAAAATAACTTTTAAAGTGCAAAACACAAAAAATGCAGAAAAACAAACTTTGCAGAACTCAGATAATTAGAAAACTCACTTTTCGGCGATACTAAAGAGTCGCTGGTAGGAAAGTAGAAAAAAATACTTATAATCTGATGAAGTCTCTCTTTCGCTCTCTGCTGCTTATAGAACTCTGCAAGGCACCTCAAGGGGCTGTGCTGAGTCTGTTACTAGAGCAAAACCACACTAAAGAGTGTTTTACGGCAGGGAGTTTGAAAGAGGTAGGAAATGTCCCAAAACAGCCAATAAGCTACTAGTTACTGGAATGAGACCACTCCTCCAGGGACAAATAGGTTGCTCAGAGCTCCCCACTCTCACCAGTGAACAGAAAAACTTCCTCCTATCCAAGTAAGGATATGGGCAACACATGAACTATGACATGGCCTAGAATTCAGCAAGACCTGAAAACTGGACTATTCAAGTTCAGAAAAGGCAGGAAACAAGGAGATTTGTTTCTTTTTTCACTATACAACAAAACTAGGCACAAGAACACAGTAAGTGCTTTAGATTGGCTAGTGCACTTGAGTGTGTGGCCTATGACAATTAAACAGGGCAAAGAAACAACTTTTAAAGTGCAAAACACAACCAATGCAGAGAAACAAACTATGCAGAATTCAGATAGCTAGAAAACTCGCTTTTCGGTGATGAAAACATACTTATAATCTGTGAAAGTCTGTCTTTCACTCTCTGCTGCTTGTAGAACTCTGCAGGACACCACGAGGGGCTGTGCTGAGTCTGTTACAAGTGCAAAACCTCGCTAAATGTAGGTTTTAAGGCAGGAAGTTTGAAAGAGATAGGAAATGGCCCAAAATGGCCAATAAGCTACTAGTTACTGGGCTGAGACCACTCCTCTATTGACAGATAGGCTGCTCAAAGCTCCCCACTCTCACTGGTGAACAGGGAAGCTTCCTTGTATCCAAGTAAGGCTATGGGCAACACAGGAACTATGACACAGCCTAGAATTCAGAAAGACCTGAAAACTGGACTATTCTAGTTCAGAAAAGGCAAGAAAGAAGGATATATATATATATATATATATATATATATATATATATATATATATATATATATATATATGTATACATATATTTTTTTTTCTTTTTTCACTATACAACAGAAGATAGGCACAAAAACACAGTAAATGCTACATCGGCTAGCGCACTTGAGTGTGTGGCCTACAACAATTAAACAAGGCAAAACAAGAACTTTTAAAGGGCAAAACACAAAAAATGCAGAAAAACAAACTTTGCAGAACTGAAATAGCTAGAAAACTCACTTTTTGGTGAGTCTAAACAGTTGCCGGTAGAATAGAAGAAAAAAAAATACTTATAATCTGTTAAAGTCTCTCTTTCACTCTCTGCTGCTTGTAGAACTCTGCAGGACACCACGAGGACCTGTACTGAGTCTTTTACAAGTGCAAAACTGTGCTAAAGTGTGTTTTAAGGCAGAGAATTTGAAATAGATAGGAAATGGCCCAAAACAGCCAATAAGCTACTAGTTACTGGGCTGAGACCACTCCTCTATTGACAGATAGGCTGCTCAGAGCTCCCCACTCTCACTGGTGAACAGAGAAGCTTCCTTGAATCCAAGTAAGGATATGGGCAACACAGGAACTATGACACAGCCTAGAATTCAGCAAGACCTGAAAACTGGACTATTCTAGTTCCAAAAAGGCGGGAAAGAAGGATATATATATATATATATATATATATATATATATATATATATATATATATATATATATATATATATATATATATATATATATATATGTATATATATATAAATATATATATATATATATATTCTGTTTTCACTATACAACACAAACTAGGCACAAGAACACAGTAAAGGCTTTACATCGGCTAGCGCACTTGAGTGTGTGGCCTACAACAATTAAACAAAGCAAAAAAGAACATTTAATAGGCAAAACACAAAAAATGCAGAAAAACAAACTTTGCAGAACTCAGCTAGAAAACTCGCTTTTCGGCGAGACTAAACAGTTTCTGGTAGGAAAGTAGAAAAAAATACTTATAATCAGATAAAGTCTCTCTTTCGCTCACAGATACTTCTAGAACTATGCAGGACACTTCAAGGGGCTGTGCTGAGTCTGTTACAAGTGCAAAACTGCACTAAAGAGGGTTTGACGGCAGGGTGTTTGACAGAGGTAGGAAATGGCCCAAAATAGCCAATAAGCTACTAGTTACTGGGCTGAGACCACTCCTCCAGGGACAAATAGGCTGCTCAGAGCACACCACTCTCACTGGTGAACAAAGAAGCTTCCTCCTATCCAAGTAAGGATATGGGCAACACAGGAACTATGACACAGCCTGGAATTCAGGAAGACCTGAAAATTGGACTATTCTATTTCAGAAACGGCAGGAAACAAAGATAATTTTTGGGGGTTCTTTTTCTTTTTTCACTATACAACAGAAAGTAGGCACAAGAACACAGTAAATGCTTTAGATTGGCTAGCACACTTGAGTGTGTAGTCTACAGCAATTAAACATAGCAAAAAAACTTTTAAGGTGCAAGACACAAAAATGCAGAAAAACAAACTTTGCAGAACTCAGATAGCTAGAAAACGTGCTTTTCGGCGAGACTAAATCGCTGGTAGGAAAGTAGAAAAAAATACTTGTAATCTGTTAAAGTCTCTCTTTCACTCTCTGCTGCTTGTAGAACTCTGCAGGACACCACAAGCGGCTGTGCTGAGTCTGTTACAATTGCAAAACCACGTTAAAGAGGGTTTTAAGGCAGGGAGTTTCAAAGAGATTGTAAATGGCTCAAAACAGCAAATAAGCTAGTAGTTACCTGGCTGAGTTCACTCCTCCAGGCACAAATAGGCTGCTCAGAGCTCCCCACTCTCACTGGTGAACAGAGAAGCTTCCTCCTATCCAAGTAAGGATATCAGCAACATAGGAACTATGACACAGCCTAGAATTCAGCAAGACCTGAAAGCTGGACTACTCTAGTTCAGAAAAGGTGGGAAACAAGGAGATTTTTTTTCTTTTTTCACTATACAACAAAACTAGGCACAAGAACACAGTAAATGCTTTAGATCGGCTAATGCGCTTGAGTTTGTGGCCTACAACAACTAAACAAGGCAAAAAAAAACAACTTTTAAAGTGCAAAACACAAAAAATGCAGAAAAACAAACTTTGCAGAATTCAGATAGCTAGAAAACTGGCTTTTCGCTGAGACTAAACAGTCGCTGGTAGGAAAGTAGAAAAACATACTTATAATCTGTTAAAGTCTGTCTTTCGCTCTCTGCTGCTTGTAGAACTCTGCAGGACACCATGAGGGTCTGTGCTGAGTCTGTTACAAGTGCAAAATCTCGCTAATGCGGGTTTTAAGGCTGGGAGTTTGAAAGAGATAGGAAATGGCCCAAAACGGCCAATAAGCTACTAGTTAATGGGCTGAGACCACTCCTCCAGGGACAGATAGGCTGCTCAGAGCTGCCCACTCTCATTGGTGAACAGAGAATCTTCCTCCTATCCAAGTATGGATATGGGCAACACAGGAACTATGACACAGCCTAGAATTCAGCAAGACCTGAAAACTGGACTATTCTAGTTCAGAAAAGTCGGGAAACAAGGCTATTTATTTTTTTATCACTATACAACAGAAACTAGGCACAAAAACACAGTAAATGCTTTAGATTGGCTAGTGCACTTGAGTGTGTAGCCTACAACAATTAAACAAGGCAAAAAACAAAACTTTTAAAGTGCAAAACACAAAAAAGCAGAAAAACAAACTTTGCAGAACTCAGATAGTTAGAAAACTCGATTTTCAGCGAGACTAAACAGTCGCTAGTAGGAAAGAAGAAAAAAAATACTTATAATCTGTTAAAGTCTCTCTTTTGCTCTCTGCTGCTTGTAGACCTCTGCAGGACGCCACGAGGACCTGTGCTGAGTCTGTTACAAGTGCAAAACTGTGCTAAAGTGGGTTTTAAAGCAGGGAATTTGAAAGATATAGGAAATGGCCCAAAATGGCCATTAAGCTACTAGTTACTGGGCTGAGACCCCTCCTCCAGGGACAGATAGGCTGCTCAAAGCTCCCCACTCTCCCTGGTGAACAGAAAAGCTTCCTCCTATCCAAGTAAGGATATGGGCAACACAGGAACTATGACACAACCTAGAATTCAGCAAGGCCTGAAAACTGGACTATTCTAGTTCAAAAAAGGTGGGAAAGAAGGATATATATATATTTTTCTTTTTTCACTATACAACAGAAACTAGGCACAAGAACAATGTAAATGCTTTAGATCGGCTAGTGCACTTGAGTGTGTGGCCTACAACAATTAAATAATGGAAAAAAGAACTTTTAAAGGGCAAAACACAAAAAATGCAGAAAAACAAACTGCAGAACTGAGATAGCTAGAAAACTCGCTTTTCGGCGAGACTAAACAGTCGCTGATAGGAAAGTAGAAAAAAATACTTATAATCTGATAACGTCTCTCTTTTGCTCTCTGCTGCTTGTAGAACTCTGCAGGACACCTCAAGGGGCTGTGCTGAGTCTGTTACAAGAGCAAAACCTCACTAAAGAGGGTTTTATGGCATGGGTTTGAAAGAGGTAGAAAATGGCCCAAAACAGCCAATAAGCTACTAGTTACTGGGCTGAGACCACTCCTCCAGGGACAAATAGGCTGCTCAGAGCTCCCCACTCTCACTGGTAGACAGAGAAGCTTCCTCCTATCCAAGTAAGGATATGGGCAACACAGGAACTATGACACAGCCTAGAATTCAGCAAGACCTGAAAACTGGACTATTCTAGTTCAGAAAAGGCAGGAAACAAGGATATATATATATTTTTTTCATTTTTCACTATACAACAAGAACTATGCACAAGAACACAGTAAATGCTTTAGATTGGCTAGCGCACTTGAGTGTGAAGTCTACAACAATTAAACTTGGCAAAAAAACTTTTAAAGTGCAACACACAAAAAAATACAGATAAACAAACTTTGCAGAACTCAGATAGTTAGAAAACTTGCTTTTCGGCGAGACTAAACAGTCGCTGGTAGGAAAGATGAAAAAAATACTTATAATCTGTTAAAGTCTCTCTTTCGCTCTCTGCTGCTTGTAGAACTCTGCAGGACACCACGAGGAGCTGTGCTGAGTCTGTTACAAGCGGAAAACCATGCTAAAGCAGGTTTTAAGGCAGGGTGTTTGAAGGAGATAGGAAATGGCTCAAAACGGCCAATAAGCTTCTAGTTACTGGCAGAGACCACTCCTCCAGGGACAAGTAGGCTGCTCAGAGCTCCCCACTCTCACTGGTAAACAGAGAAGCTTCCTTCTATCTTAGTAAGGATATGGGCAACACAGAAACTATGACACAACCCAGAATTCAGAAAGACCTGAAAACTGGACTATTCTACTTCAGAAAAGGCGGGAAAGAAGGATATATATATATATATATATATATATATATATATATATATATATATATATTTTTTTTTTTTTTTTCTTTTTTCACTATACAACAGAAACTAGGCACAAGAACACAGCAAATGCTTTACATCGGCTAGTGCACTTGAGTGTGTGGCCTACAACAATTAAACAAGGCCAAAAAAGAACTTTTAAAGGGAAAAACGCAAAAAATGCAGATAAACAAACTTTGCAGAACTAAGATAGCTAGAAAACTCGCCTTTCGGTGAGACTAAACAGTCGCTGGTAGGAAAGTAAAAAAAATACTTATAGTCAGATAAAGTCTCTCTTTCGCTGACAGCTGCTTGTAGAACTCTGCAGGACACCTCAAGAGTCTGTGCTGAGTATGTTACAAGTGCAAAACCATACTAAAGAGGGTTTTACGGCAAGGAGTTTGAAAGAGGTAGGAAATGGCCCAAAACAGCGAATAAGCTACTAGTTACTGGGCTGAGACCACTCCTCCATGGACAAATAGGCTGCTCAGACCTCCCCACTCTCACTGGTGAAAAGAGAAACTTCCTCCTATCCAAGTAAGGATATGGGCAACACAGGAACTGTGACATAGCCTGGAATTCAGCAAGACATGAAAAGTGGACTATTCTAGTTCAGAAAAGTCGGGAAACAAGGATATGTATTTTTTTCACTATACATCAGAAACTAGGCACACGAACACAATAAATGCTTTAGACTGGCTAGTGCACTTGAGTGTGTAGCCTACAACAACTAAACAAGGCAAAAAAATAACTTTTAAAGTGCAAAACACAAAAAATGCAGAAAAACCAACTTTGCAGAACTCAGATAGATAGAAAACTCAGTTTTCGGCGAGACTAAACAGTCGCTGGTAGGAAAGTAGAAAAAAATACTTATAATCTGTTAAAGTCTATCTTTCGCTCTTTGCTTCTTGTAGAACTCTGCAGGACACCACGAGGAGCTGTGCTGAGTCTGTTACAAGCACAATATCGTGCTAAAGTGGGTTTTAAGGCAGGAGTATGAAAGAGATAGGAAATGGCACAAAACAGCCAATAAGCTACTAGTTACTGGGCTGAGACCACTCCTCCAGGGACAAATAGGCTGCTCAGTGCTCCCTACTCTCACTGGTGAACAGAGAAGCTTCCTCTTATCCAAGTAAGGATATCAGCAACACAGGAACTATGACACAGCCTAGAATTCAGCAGGACCTGAAAACTGGACTATTCTAGTTCAGAAAAGGCGGGAAACAAGGATTTTTTCTTTCTTTTTTCTTTTTCTTTTTTCACTATACAACAGAAACTAGGCACAAGAACACAGTAAATGATTTAGATCGGCTAGCACACTTGAGTGTGTAGCCTACAACATTTAAACAAGGCAAAAAAAAAACTTTTAAAGTGCAAAACACAAAAAATGCAGAAAAACAAACTTTGCAGAACTCAGATAGCTAGAAAACTCACTTTTTGGCGAGACTACACAGTCGTTGATAGGAAAGTAGAAAAAAAATACTTATAATCTGTAGAGTCTCTATTTCACTCTCTGCTGTTTGTAGAACTCTGCAGGACACCACAAGGGGCTGTGCTGAGTCTGTTATAAGCCCAAAACCACAGTAAAGCGGGTTTTAATTCAGGGAGTTTGAAAGAGATAAGAAATGGCCCACAACGGCTAATAAGCCTCTAGTTACTGGGCTGAGACCACTCCTCCAGATACAGATAGGCTGCGCAGAGCTCCACACTCTCACTGGTGAACAGAGAAGCTTCCTGCTATCCAAGTAAGGATATGGGAAACACAGTAAATTTGACACAGCCTAGAATTCAGCAAAACCTGAAAACTGGACCATTCTATTTCTGAAAAGGCGGGAAAGAAGGATATAAATATTTTTTTCTTTTTTCACTATACAACAGAAACTAGGCACAAGAACACAGTAAATGCTTTAGATTGGCTAGTGCACTTGAATGTGTGGCCTACAACAATTAAACAAGGCAAAAAAAGAACTTTTAAAGGGCAAAACACAAAAAATGCAAAAAAAAAAAACTTTGCAGAACTCAGATAGCTAGAAAACTCTCTTTTCAGCAAGAATAACAGCCACTGGTAGGAAAGTTGAAAAAAATACTTATAATGTGATAAAGTCTCTCTTTTGCTCTCTGCTGATTGTAGAACTCTGCTGGGCAGCACAAGGGGCAGTGCTAGCCTGTTACAAATGCAAAACCCCACTAAAGAGGGTTTTAAGGCAGGGAGTTTCAAAGAGATAGGACTAGTTACTGGGCTGAGACCACTCCTGCGGGGACAAATAGGCTGCTCAGAGCTCCCCAATCTCACTGGTGAACAGAGAAGCTTCGTCCTATCCAAGTAAGGATATGGGCAATACAGGAACTATGACACAACCTAGAATTTAGCAAGACCTGAAAACTGGACCATTCTAGTTCAGAAAACGCAGGAAATAAGGGTATGTTTTTTTTTTTTTTCTATTTTCACTATACAACAGAAACTAGGCACAAGAACAAAGTAAATACTTTAGATCAGCTAGTACAATTGAGTGGATGGCTTGCAACAATTAATCAAGCAAAAAAAACAACTTTTAAAGTGCAAAACATAAATAATGCAAAAAAACAAACTTTACAGAACTAACATAGCTAGAAAACTTGCTTTTCGGTGAGACTAAACAGTCGCTGGTAGGAAAGTAGAAAAAAATACTTATAATCTTTTAAAGTCTGTCTTTCGCTCTCTGCTGCTTGTAGACCTCTACTGGACACCACGAGGAGATGTGCTGAGTCTGTTACAAGCGGAAAACCATGCTAAAGCAGGTTTTAAGGCAGGGAGTTTGAAGGAGATAGGAAATGGCTCAAAACGGCCAATAAGCTTCTAGTTACTGGCAGAGACCACTCCTCCAGGGACAAGTAGGCTGCTCAGAGCTCCCCACTCTCACTGGTGAACAGAGAAGCTTCCTTCTATCTTAGTAAGGATATGGGCAACACAGAAACTATGACACAACCCAGAATTCAGAAAGACCTGAAAACTGGACTATTCTACTTAAGAAAAGGCGGGAAAGAAGGATATATATATATATATATATATATATATATATATATTTTTTTTTTTTTTTTCTTTTTTCACTATACAACAGAAACTAGGCACAAGAACACAGCAAATGCTTTACATCGGCTAGTGCACTTGAGTGTGTGTGGCCTACAACAATTAAACAAGGCCAAAAAAGAACTTTTAAAGGGAAAAACGCAAATGATGCAGATAAACAAACTTTGCAGAACTAAGATAGCTAGAAAACTCGCCTTTCGGTTAGACTAAACAGTCGCTGGTAGGAACGTAGAAAAAAATACTTATAGTCAGATAAAGTCTCTCTTTCACTGACAGCTGCTTGTAGAACTCTGCAGGACACCTCAAGAGTCTGTACTAAGTCTGTTACAAGTGCAAAACCATACTAAAGAGGGTTTTACGGCAAGGAGTTTGAAAGAGGTAGGAAATGGCCCAAAACAGCGAATAAGCTACTAGTTACTGGGCTGAGACCACTCCTCCATGGACAAATAGGCTGCTCAGACCTCCCCACTCTCACTGGTGAAAAGAGAAACTTCCTCCTATCCAAGTAAGGATATGGGCCACACAGGAACTGTGACATAGCCTGGAATTCAGCATGACATGAAAAGTGGACTATTCTAGTTCAGAAAAGTCGGGAAACAAGGATATGTATTTTTTTCACTATACAACAGAAACTAGGCACAAGAACACAGTAAATGCTTTAGATTGGCTAGCACACTTGAGTGTGTGGCCTACAACAATTAAACAAGGCAAAAAAAGAACTTTTAAAGGGCAAAACACAAAAAATGCAGAAAAACAAACTTTGCAGAACTCAGATAGCTAGAAAACTCTCTTTTCAGCGAGAATAACAGCCACTGGTAGGAAAGTAGAAAAAAATACTTATAATGTGATAAAGTCTCTCTTTTGCTCTCTGCTGCTTGTAGAACTCTGCAGGGCAGCACAAGGGGCAGCGCTAGCCTGTTACAAATGCAAAACCCCACTAAAGAGGGTTTTAAGGCAGGGAGTTTCAAAGAGATAGGACTAGTTACTGGGCTGAGACCACTCCTGCAGGGACAAATAGGCTGCTCAAAGCTCCCCAATCTTACTGGTGAACAGAGAAGCTTCCTCCTATCCAAGTAAGGATATGGGCAAAACAGGAACTATGACACAACCTAGAATTTAGCAAGACCTGAAAACTGGACCAATCTAGTTCAGAAAACGCAGGAAATAAGGATATGTTTTTGTGTTTTTTTTTCTTTTTTCACTATACAACAGAAACTAGGCACAAGAACAAAGTAAATACTTTAGATCAGCTAGTACAATTGAGTGGGTGGCCTGCACCAATTAATCAAGCAAAAAAACAACTTTTAAAGTGCAAAACATAAAAAATGCAAAAAAAACAAACTTTACAGAACTAAGATAGCTAGAAAACTCACTTTTCGGTTAGACTAAACAGTCGCTGGTAGGAAAGTAGAAAAAAATACTTATAATCTTTTAAAGTCTGTCTTTCACTCTCTGCTGCTTGTAGACCTCTACTAGACACCACGAGGAGCTGTGCTGAGTCTGTTACAAGCGGAAAACCATGCTAAAGTAGGTTTTAAGGCAGGGCGTTTGAAGGAGATAGGAAATGGCTCAAAACGGCCAATAAGCTTCTAGTTACTGGCAGAGACCACTCCTCCAGGGACAAGTAGGCTGCTCAGAGCTCCCCACTCTCACTGGTAAACAGAGAAGCTTCCTTCTATCTTAGTAAGGATATGGGCAACACAGAAACTATGACACAACCCAGAATTCAGAAAGACCTGAAAACTGGACTATTCTACTTCAGAAAAGGCGGGAAAGAAGGATATATATATATATATATATATATATATATATATTTTTTTTTTTTTCTTTTTTCACTATACAACAGAAACTAGGCACAAGAACACAGCAAATGCTTTACATCGGCTAGTGCACTTGAGTGTGTGGCCTACAACAATTAAACAAGGCCAAAAAAGAACTTTTAAAGGGAAAAACGCAAAAAATGCAGATAAACAAACTTTGCAGAACTAAGATAGCTAGAAAACTCGCCTTTCGGTGAGACTAAACCGTCGCTGGTAGGAAAGTAGAAAAAAATACTTATAGTCAGATAAAGTCTCTCTTTCGCTGACAGCTGCTTGTAGAACTCTGCAGTACACCTCAAGAGTCTGTGCTGAGTCTGTTACAAGTGCAAAACCATACTAAAGAGGGTTTTACGGCAAGGAGTTTGAAAGAGGTAGGAAATGGCCCAAAACAGCGAATAAGCTACTAGTTACTGGGCTGAGACCACTCCTCCATGGACAAATAGGCTGCTCAGACCTCCCCACTCTCACTGGTGAAAAGAAAAACTTCCTCCTATCCAAGTAAGGATATGGGCAACACAGGAACTGTGACATAGCCTGGAATTCAGCAAGACATGAAAAGTGGACTATTCTAGTTCAGAAAAGTCGGGAAACAAGGATATGTATTTTTTTCACTATACAACAGAAACTAGGCACAAGAACACAATAAATGCTTTAGACTGGCTAGTGCACTTGAGTGTGTAGCCTAGAACAACTAAACAAGGCAAAAAAATAACTTTTAAAGTGCAAAACACAAAAAATGCAGAAAAACAAACTTTGCAGAAGTAAGATAGATAGAAAACTCACTTTTCGGCGAGACTAAACAGTCGCTGGTAGGAAAGTAGAAAAAAATACTTATAATCTGTTAAAGTCTATCTTTCACTCTCTGCTGCTTGTAGAACTCTGCAGGACACCATGAGGAGCTGTGCTGAGTCTGTTACAAGCACAATATTGTGCTAAAGTGGGTTTTAAGGCAGGGAGTATGAAAGAGATAGGAAATGGCACAAAACAGCCAATAAGCTACTAGTTACTGGGCTGAGACCACTCCTCCAGGGACAAATAGGCTGCTCAGTGCTCCCCACTCTCACTGGTGAACAGAGAAGCTTCCTCTTATCCAAGTAAGGATATCAGCAACACAGGAACTATGACACAGCCTAGAATTCAGCAGGACCTCAAAACTGGATTATTCTAGTTCAGAAAAAGGCGGGAAACAAGGATTTTTTTTTCTTTTTTCTTTTTCTTTTTTCACTATACAACAGAAACTAGGCACAAGAACACAGTAAATGATTTAGATTGGCTAGCACAATTGAGTGTGTAGCCCACAATTAAACAAGGCAAAAAAAAATTTTAAAGTGCAAAACACAAAAAATGCAGAAAAACAAACTTTGCAGAACTCAGATAGCTAGAAAACTCGCTTTTTGGCGAGACTAAACAGTCGTTGATAGGAAAGTAGAAAAAAAATACTTATAATCTGTAGAGTCTCTATTTCACTCTCTGCTGTTTGTAGAACTCTGCAGGACACCACAAGGGGCTATGCTGAGTCTGTTATAAGCCCAAAACCACAGTAAAGTGGGTATTAAATCAGGGAGTTTGAAAGAGATAAGAAATGGCCCACAACGGCTAATAAGCCTCTAGTTACTGGGCTGAGACCACTCCTCCAGATACAGATAGGCTGCGCAGAGCTCCACACTCTCACTGGTGAACAGAGAAGCTTCCTGCTATCCAAGTAAGGATATGGGCAACGCAGGAAATTTGACACAGCCTAGAATTCAGCAAAACCTGAAAACTGGACCATTTTATTTCAGAAAAGGCGGGAAAGAAGGATATAAATATTTTTTTCTTTTTTCACTATACAACAGAAACTAGGCATAAGAACACAGTAAATGCTTTAGATTGGCTAGCGCACTTGAGTGTGTGGCCTACAACAATTAAACAAGGCAAAAAAAGAACTTTTAAAGGGCAAAACACAAAAAATGCAGAAAAACAAACTTTGCAGAACTCAGATAGCTAGAAAACTCTCTTTTCAGCGAGAATAACAGCCACTGGTAGGAAAGTAGAAAAAAATACTTATAATGTGGTAAAGTCTCTCTTTTGCTCTCTGCTGCTTGTAGAACTCTGCAGGGCAGCACAAGGGGCAGTGCTAGCCTGTTAAAAATGCAAAACCCCACTAAAGAGGGTTTTAAGGCAGGGAGTTTCAAAGAGATAGGACTAGTTACTGGGCTGAGACCACTCCTGCAGGGACAAATAGGCTGCTCAAAGCTCCCCAATCTCACTGGTGAACAGAGAAGCTTCCTCCTATCCAAGTAAGGATATGGGCAAAACAGGAACTATGACACAACCTAGAATTTAGCAAGACCTGAAAACTGGACCAATCTAGTTCAGAAAACGCAGGAAATAAGGATATGTTTTTTTTTTTTTTCTTTTTTCACTGTACAACAGAAACTAGGCACAAGAACAAAGTAAATACTTTAGATCAGCTAGTACAATTGAGTGGGTGGCCTGCAACAATTAATCAAGCAAAAAAACAACTTTTAAAGTGCAAAACATAAAAAATGCAAAAAAACAAACTTTACAGAACTAAGATAGCTAGAAAACTCGCTTTTCGGTTAGACTAAACAGTCGCTGGTAGGAAAGTAGAAAAAAATACTTATAATCTTTTAAAGTCTGTCTTTCACTCTCTGCTGCTTGTAGACCTCTACTAGACACCACGAGGAGCTGTGCTGAGTCTGTTACAAGCGGAAAACCATGCTAAAGCAGGTTTTAAGGCAGGGCGTTTGAAGGAGATAGGAAATGGCTCAAAACGGCCAATAAGCTTCTAGTTACTGGCAGAGACCACTCCTCCAGGGACAAGTAGGCTGCTCAGAGCTCCCCACTCTCACTGGTAAACAGAGAAGCTTCCTTCTATCTTAGTAAGGATATGGGCAACACAGGAACTATGACACAACCCAGAATTCAGAAAGACCTGAAAACTGGACTATTCTACTTCAGAAAAGGCGGGAAAGAAGGATATATATATATATATATATATATATATATATATATATATATATATATATATTTTTTTTTTTCTTTTTTCACTATACAACAGAAACTAGGCACAAGAACACAGCAAATGCTTTACATCGGCTAGTGCACTTGAGTGTGTGGCCTACAACAATTAAACAAGGCCAAAAAAGAACTTTTAAAGGGAAAAACGCAAAAAATGCAGATAAACAAACTTTGCAGAACTAAGATAGCTAGAAAACTCGCCTTTCGGTGAGACTAAACCATCGCTGGTAGGAAAGTAGAAAAAAATACTTATAGTCAGATAAAGTCTCTCTTTCGCTGACAGCTGCTTGTAGAACTCTGCAGGACACCTCAAGAGTCTGTTCTAAGTCTGTTACAAGTGCAAAACCATACTAAAGAGGATTTTACGGCAAGGAGTTTGAAAGAGGTAGGAAATGGCCCAAAACAGCGAATAAGCTACTAGTTACTGGGCTGAGACCACTCCTCCATGGACAAATAGGCTGCTCAGACCTCCCCACTCTCACTGGTGAAAAGAGAAACTTCCTCCTATCCAAGTAAGGATATGGGCAACACAGGAACTGTGACATAGCCTGGAATTCAGCAAGACATGAAAAGTGGACTATTCTAGTTCAGAAAAGTCGGGAAACAAGGATATGTATTTTTTTCACTATACAACAGAAACTAGGCACAAGAACACAATAAATGCTTTAGACTGGCTAGTGCACTTGAGTGTGTAGCCTACAACAACTAAACAAGGCAAAAAAATAACTTTTAAAGTGCAAAACACAAAAAATGCAGAAAAACAAACTTTGCAGAAGTAAGATAGATAGAAAACTCACTTTTCGGCGAGACTAAACAGTCGCTGGTAGGAAAGTAGAAAAAAATACTTATAATCTGTTAAAGTCCATCTTTCACTCTCTGCTGCTTGTAGAACTCTGCAGGACACCACGAGGAGCTGTGCTGAGTCTGTTACAAGCACAATATTGTGCTAAAGTGGGTTTTAAGGCAGGGAGTATGAAAGAGATAGGAAATGGCACAAAACAGCCAATAAGCTACTAGTTACTGGGCTGAGACAACTCCTCCAGGGACAAATAGGCTGCTCAGTGCTCCCCACTCTCACTGGTGAACAGAGAAGCTTCCTCTTATCCAAGTAAGGATATCAGCAACACAGGAACTATGACACAGCCTAGAATTCAGCAGGACCTCAAAACTGGACTATTCTAGTTCAGAAAAGGCGGGAAACAAGGATTTTTTTTTTCTTTTTTCTTTTTCTTTTTTCACTATACAACAGAAACTAGGCACAAGAACACAGTAAATGATTTAAATCGGCTAGCACACTTGAGTGTGTAGCCTACAACAATTAAACAAGGCAAAAAAAAAATTTAAAGTGCAAAACACAAAAAATGCAGAAAAACAAACTTTGCAGGACTCAGATAGCTAGAAAACTCGCTTTTTGGCGAGACTAAACAGTCGTTGATAGGAAAGTAGAAAAAAAATACTTATAATCTGTAGAGTCTCTATTTCACTCTCTGCTGTTTGTAGAACTCTGCAGGACACCACAAGGGGCTATGCTGAGTCTGTTATAAGCCCAAAACCACAGTAAAGCGGGTTTTAAATCAGGGAGTTTGAAAGAGATAAGAAATGGCCCACAAAGGCTAATAAGCCTCTAGTTACTGGGCTGAGACCACTCCTCCAGATACAGATAGGCTGCGCAGAGCTCCACACTATCACTGGTGAACAGAGAAGCTTCCTGCTATCCAAGTAATGATATGGGCAACACAGGAAATTTGACACAGCCTAGAATTCAGCAAAACCTGAAAACTGGACCATTTTATTTCAGAAAAGGCGGGAAAGAAGGATATAAATATTTTTTTCTTTTTTCACTATACAACAGAAACTAGGCACAAGAACACAGTAAATGCTTTAGATTGGCTAGCGCACTTGAGTGTGTGGCCTACAACAATTAAACAAGGCAAAAAAAGAACTTTTAAAGGGCAAAACACAAAAAATGCAGAAAAACAAACTTTGCAGAACTCAGATAGCTAGAAAACTCTCTTTTCAGTGAGAATAACAGCCACTGGTAGGAAAGTAGAAAAAAATACTTATAATGTGATAAAGTCTCTCTTTTGCTCTCTGCTGCTTGTAGAACTCTGCAGGGCAGCACAAGGGGCAGTGCTAGCCTGTTACAAATGCAAAACCCCACTAAAGAGGGTTTTAAGGCAGGGAGTTTCAAAGAGATAGGACTAGTTACTGGGCTGAGAACACTCCTGCAGGGACAAATAGGCTGCTCAAAGCACCCCAATCTCACTGGTGAACAGAGAAGCTTCCTCCTATCCAAGTAAGGATATGGGCAAAACAGGAACTATGACACAACCTAGAATTTAGCAAGACCTGAAAACTGGACCAATCTAGTTCAGAAAACGCAGGAAATAAGGATATGTTTTTTTTTTTTTCTTTTTTCACTGTACAACATAAACTAGGCACAAGAACAAAGTAAATACTTTAGATCAGCTAGTACAATTGAGTGGGTGGCCTGCAACAATTAATCAAGCAAAAAAACAACTTTTAAAGTGCAAAACATAAAAAATGCAAAAAAACAAACTTTACAGAACTAAGATAGCTAGAAAACTCGCTTTTCGGTTAGACTAAACAGTCGCTGGTAGGAAAGTAAAAAAAAATACTTATAATCTTTTAAAGTCTGTCTTTCACTCTCTGCTGCTTGTAGACCTCTACTGGACACCACGAGGAGCTGTGCTGAGTCTGTTACAAGCGGAAAACCATGCTAAAGCAGGTTTTAAGGCAGGGCATTTGAAGGAGATAGGAAATGGCTCAAAACAGCCAATAAGCTTCTAGTTACTGGCAGAGACCACTCCTCCAGGGGCAAGTAGGCTGCTCAGAACTCCCCACTCTCACTGGTGAACAGAGAAGCTTCCTTCTATCTTAGTAAGGATATGGGCAACACAGAAACTATGACACAACCCAGAATTCAGAAAGACCTGAAAACTGGACTATTCTACTTCAGAAAAGGTGGGAAAGAAGGATATATATATATATATATATATATATATATATATATATTTTTTTTTTTTTTCTTTTTTCACTATACAACAGAAACTAGGCACAAGAACACAGCAAATGCTTTACATCGGCTAGTGCACTTGAGTGTGTGGCCTACAACAATTAAACAAGGCCAAAAAAGAACTTTTAAAGGGAAAAACACAAAAAATGCAGATAAACAAACTTTGCAGAACTAAGATAGCTAGAAAACTCGCCTTTCGGTGAGACTAAACAGTCGCTGGTAGGAAAGTAGAAAAAAATACTTATAGTCAGATAAAGTCTCTCTTTCGCTGACAGCTGCTTGTAGAACTCTGCAGGACACCTCAAGAGTCTGTGCTGAGTCTGTTACAAGTGCAAAACCGTACTAAAGAGGGTTTTATGGCAAGGAGTTTGAAAGAGGTAGGAAATGGCCCAAAACAGCGAATAAGCTACTAGTTAGTGGGCTGAGACCACTCCTCCATGGACAAATAGGCTGCTCAGACCTCCCCACTCTCACTGGTGAAAAGAGAAACTTCCTCCTATCCAAGTAAGGATATGGGCAACACAGGAACTGTGACATAGCCTGGAATTCAGCAAGACATGAAAAGTGGACTATTCTAGTTCAGAAAAGTCGGGAAACAAGGATATGTATTTTTTTCACTATACAACAGAAACTAGGCACAAGAACACAATAAATGCTTTAGACTGGCTAGTGCACTTGAGTGTGTAGCCTACAACAACTAAACAAGGCAAAAAAATAACTTTTAAAGTGCAAAACACAAAAAATGCAGAAAAACAAACTTTGCAGAAGTCAGATAGATAGAAAACTGACTTTTCGGCGAGACTAAACAGTCGCTGGTAGGAAAGTAGAAAAAAATACTTATAATCTGTTAAAGTCTATCTTTCACTCTCTTCTGCTTGTAGAACTCTGCAGGACACCACGAGGAGCTGTGCTGAGTCTGTTACAAGCACAATATCGTGCTAAAGTGGGTTTTAAGGCAGGGAGTATGAAAGAGATAGGAAATGGCACAAAACAGCCAATAAGCTACTAGTTACTGGGCTGAGACCACTCCTCCAGGGACAAATAGGCTGCTCAGTGCTCCCCACTCTCACTGGTGAACAGAGAAGCTTCCTCTTATCCAAGTAAGGATATCAGCAACACAGGAACTATGACACAGCCTAGAATTCAGCAGGACCTGAAAACTGGACTATTCTAGTTCAGAAAAGGCGGGAAACAAGGATTTTTTTTTGTTTTTTTTTCTTTTTTCACTATACAACAGAAACTAGGCACAAGAACACAGTAAATGATTTAGATCGGCTAGCACACTTGAGTGTGTAGCCTACAACAATTAAACAAGGCAAAAAAAAACGTTTAAAGAGCAAAACACAAAAAATGCAGAAAAACAAACTTTGCAGAACTCAGATAGCTAGAAAACTCGCTTTTTGGCGAGACTAAACAGTTGTTGGTAGGAAAGTAGAAAAAAATACTTATAATGTGATAAAGTCTCTCTTTTGCTCTCTGCTGCTTGTAGAACTCTGCAGGACACCTCAAGGGGCTGTGCTGAGTCTGTTACAAGCGCAAAGCCACACTAAAGAGGGTTTTACGGCAGGGAGTTTGAAAGAGTTAGGAAATGGCCCAAAACAGCCAATAAATCTACTATTTACTGGGCTGAGACCACTCCTCCATGGACAAATACACTGGTCAGAGCTGCCCACTCTCACTGATGAACAGAGAAGCTTCCTGCTATCCAAGTAAGGATATGGGCAACACAGGAACTATGAGACAGCCTAGAATTCATCAAGACCTGAAAACTGGACTATTCTAGTTCAGAAAATGCGTGAAACAAGGATTTTGTTTTTGTTTTTTTTTTCTTTTTTCACTATATAACAGAAACTAGGCACAAGAACACAGTAAAAGATTTACATCGGCCAGCACACTTGAGCGTGTAGCCTACAACAATTAAACAAGGCAAAAAAATCAACTTTTGAAGTGCAAAACACAAAAAATGAAGAAAAACAAACTTTGCAGAACTCAAATAGCTAGAAGACTCACTATTTGTCGAGACTAAACAGTCGCTGGTAGGAAAGTAGAAAAAAAATACTTATAATCTTTAAAGTCTCTATTTCACTCTCTGCTGTTTGTAGAACTCTGCAGGACACCACAAAGGGCTGTGCTGAGTGTTTTACAAGCCCCAAACCACACTAAAGCGGGTTTTAAGGCAGGGAGTTTGAAAGAGATAAGAAACGGCCCACAACGGCTAATAAGCTACTAGTTACTGGGCTGAGACCACTCCTCCAGGGACAGATTCTAGTTCAGAAAAGGCGGAACACAAGGATATATTTTTTTTCACTATACAACAGAAACTAGGCACAAGAACACATTAAATGCTTTAGATCGGCTAGTGCACTTGAGTGTGTAGCATACAACAATTAAACAAGGTTATAAAACAACTTTTAAAGTGCAAAACACAAAAAATGCAGAAAAACAAACTTTACAGAACTCAGATAGTTAGAAAACTCGCTTTTCAGCGAGACTAAACAGTCGCTGGTAGGAAAGTAGAAAAAAAATACTTATAATCTGTTAAAGACTCTCTTTAACTCTCTGCTGCTTGTAGAACTCTGCAGGACACCATGAGGACCTGTGCTGAGTCTGTTACAAGTGCAAAACTGCGGTAAAGTGGGTTTTATGGCAGGGAGTCTGAAAGAGATAGGAAATGGCCTAAAACTGCCAATAAGCTACTAGTTACTGGCCTGAGACCACTCCTTGAGGGACAGATAGGCTGCTCAGAGCTCCCCACTCTCACTGGTGAACAGAGAAGCTAAATGCTATCAAACTAAGGATATGGGCTACACAGGAACTATGACACAGCCTAGAATTCAGCAAGACCTGAAAACTGGACTATTCTATTTCAAAAAAGGTGGGAAACAAGGATATATTTTTTTCTTTTTTCACTATACAACAGAAACTAGGCACAATAACACAGTAAATGCTTTAGACCATCTAGCACACTTGAGTGTGTAGCCTACAAGAATTAAACAAGGCAAAAAAACAACTTTTAAAATGCAAAACACAAAAACTGCAGAAAAACAAACTTTGCAGAACTCAGATAGTTAGAAAACTCGCTTTTCGGTGAGACTAAACAGTCACTGGTAGGAAAGTAGAAAAACATACTTATAATCTGTTAAAGTCTCTCTTTCACTCTCTCCTGTTTAAAGAACTCTGCAGGACACCACGAGGGGAGTTTGAAAGAGATAAGAATTGGCCCACGGAGCCAATAAGTTACTAGTTACTGGGCTGAGACCACTCCTCCTAGGACAGATAGGCTGCTCAGAGCTCCCCACTCTCACTGGTGAACAGAGAAGCTTCCTGCTATCCAATTAAGGATATGGGCAACACAGGAACTGTGACACAGCCTAGAATTCAGCAAAACCTGAAAACTGGACTATTCTTGTTCAGAAAAGGTGGGAAACAAGGATTTTTCACTATACAACAGAAACTAGGCACAAGAATGCAGTAAATGCTTTAGATCAGCTACCGCACTTGAGTATGTGGCCTACAACAATTAAACAAGGCAAAAAAAAAAAACTTTCAAAGTGCAAAACACAAAAAAATGCAGAAAAACAAACTTTGCAGACCTCAGATAGCTAGAAAACTCGCTTTCTGGCGAGACTAAACAGTCGCTGGTTGGAAAGTAGAAAAAAATACTTATAATCTGTTAAAGTCTTTCTTTCGCTCTCTGCTGCCTGTAGAACTCTGCAGGAAACCATGATTGGCTGTGCTGAGTCTGTTACAAGTGCAAAACCGCGCTAAAGCTGGTTTCAAGGCAGGAAGTTTGAAAGAGATAGGAAATGGCCCAAAACGGCCAATAAGCTACTAGTTACTGGGCTGAGACCACTCCTCCAGGGACAGATAGGCTGCCCAGAGCTCCACACTCTCACTGCTGAATAGAGAAGCTTCCTCCTATACAAGTAAGGATATGGGCAACACAGGAACTATGACACAGCCTAGAATTCAGCAAGACCTGAAAACTGGACTATTCTAGTTCAGAAAAGGCGGGAAACAAGGATATTTTTTTTTTGTTTTTTTTTTTCTTTTTTTAGTATACAACAGAAACTAGGCACAAGAACACAGTAAATGCTTTAGATCGGATTGCGCACTTGAGTGTCTAGGCTGCAACAGCTAAACAACGCAAAAAAAAAAATTTAAAGTGTAAAACACAAGCAAAAATGCAGATAAACTAAGTTTGCACTACTCAGATAGTTTGAAACTCGCTTTTCGGTGAGACTAAACAGTCGCTGGTAGGAAAGTAGAAAAAATACTTATAATCTGTTAAAGTCTGTCTTTCGCTCTCTTCTGCTTGTAGAACTCTGCAGGACACCACGAGGAGTTGTGTTGAGTCTGTTACAAGCGTAAAACTGCACTAAAGCAAGTTTTAAGGCACAGAGTCTGAAAGAGTTAGGAAATGGCCCAAAACAGCCAATAAGCTACTAGTTACTGGGCTGAGACCACTCCTCCAAGGACAGATAGGCTGATCAGAGCTCCCCACTCTCACTGGTGAACAGAGAAACTTCCTCCTATCCAAGTAAAGATATGGGCAACACAGGAACTATGCCACAGCCTAGAATTCAGCAAGACCTGAAAACTGGACTATTCTAGTTCAGAAAGGGAGGGAAACAAGGATATTTTTTTTTTCTTTTTTCACTATACAACAGAAGCTAGGCACCAGAACACAGTAAATGCTTTAGATCGGCTAGCGCACTTGAGTGTGTAGCCTACAACAATTAAACAATGCTAAAAAACAACTTTTAAAGTGCAAAACACAAAAAATGCAGAAAAACAAACTTTGCAGAACTCAGATAGTTATAAAACTTGCTTTTCGACGAGACTAAACAGTCACTGGTAGGAAATTAGAAAAAATACTTATAATCTGTTAAAGTCTCTATTTCCCTCTCTGCTGCTTGTAGAACTCTGCAGGACACCACAAGGGGCTTTTCTGAGTCTGTTACAAGCGCAAAACCATGCTCAAGTGGGTTTTAATGCAGGGAGTTTGAAAGAGATAGGAAATGGCCCAAAACGGCCAATAAGCTACTAGTTACTGGGCTGAGACAACTCCTCCAGGGGCAGATAGTCTGCTCAGAGCTCCCCACTCTCACTGGTGAACAGAGAAGCTTCCTCCAATCCAAATATGGATATGGGCAACACAAGAACTATGACACTGCCTAGAATTCAGCAAGACCTGAAACCTGGACTATTCTAGTTCAGAAAAGGCGGGAATCAAGGATATTTTTTTTGTTTTTGTTTTTTTCTTTTTTCTCTATACAACAGAAGCTAGGCACAAGAACACAGTAAATGCTTTAGATCAGCTAGCACACTTGAGTGTGTAGCCTACAACAAATAAACAAGGCTAAAACACAACTTTTAAAGTGCAAAACACAAAAAATGCAGAAAAACAAACTTTGCAGAACTCAGATGTTATAAAACTCACTTTTCAGCGAGATTAAGCAGTTGCTGGTAGGAAAGTAGAAAAAAATACTTATAATCTGTTAAAGTCTCTCTTTTGCTCTGCTGCTTATAAAACTCTGCAGAACACCACGAGGAGCTGTGCTGAGTCTGTTACAAGCGTAAAACCATGCTAAAGCAGGTTTTAAAGCAGGGAGTTTAAAAGAGATAGGAAATGGCCCAAAACGGCCAATAAGCTACTAGTTACTGGGCTGAGAAGTAGAAAAAAATACTTATAATCTGTTAAAGTCTCTCTTTCACTCTCTGCTGCTTGTAGAACTCTGCAGGACACCACGAGGAGCTGTTAACAAACAGATTTTGCTTGTGCTATATCTACCTCCACCATCCAATCATAAAATTTGTCATTGAGAAACAATGTCATAAGGTATGCTTTTCTGCACTTTCCTTGTTTTTGTACCTGTGTGAATCAGAATCTACTGTAAAACATGCCTATTTCTGACTTTACTGCAAAATTGAAATGTATCCTTTATTCTGTTTATATGAATCTCTCTCTCTCTCCATATTATGCATTAAGAAATATGATGCATACAAAATGTCTGTCTATGCAAAAATGTGTTAATTTGATTTTTCAAATAGTGTGTGAAAATGTTTGTAGTTTTTATTTTTATTTATGTTTTTTCTAATGTATTCAGAATAGTTCTGGAACTTTTTTCCCTGAATCTGTACTGATAAAGAGTTTAATCCTAGTCAGACCTTTAAGGTAAACAATATAAATAAAGCAAGATAAATAAATATAAATAAATATACAAGGAGCAACTGGGAAATATGATGCAAAAAAATCTAGGCAGTCTGCAAAACTGTGTATATTGATGGGCATGAGTCATGACAGAGTGGGTTGTTAGATTTTTTTATGTTTCCTGCTGTAGTGCAATTTCATTATTACTATATATAAGTGGATTTGAACCCATGGATAAAATATGTTTTCTTTTATTTGCTTGTGCATTTGGTTATTTAGCAATTTAGTTTTGCACACGTGTGTGTGTGTGTGTGTGTGTGTGTGTGTGTGTGTGTGTGTGTGTGTGTGTGTGTGTGTGTGTGTGTGTGTGTGTGTGTGTGTTTGTGTGCATGTTATGTGTAAAGAGGAAGTATGGCTGGGGAGGAAAGTGCATGGGTGCTTGGCTTAGTATTTGGGTGAGAGTATGTTTGAATATTTGTGGGTTAGGGTAAATGATAAGGTATGTATCACATTGTGTGATATATGTGTGTTTGGGTGGTGAATGTTGGTGCAAGTGTTACTGATTAGGTTTAATGTAAGAGATATGTTAGGGGATGTACCTAGAGTAACCCATGCATGCATTTGTGTGAATATTTGAGGATTAGGGTAAAGCCTAAGGTAGGTGATAACTTTTGTGATATATGTGTGTTTGGGTGGTGAATGTATACATATTTACTGATTAGGGTTAAATTAAAAGATATGTAAGGGGGTAGATCTAGTATAATTCATGTGTGCATTTATGTGGATAGCACTTATTAATAATGTAGTGCAGGTGGGCAAAGCCTCCCAACAGGTAGCACATGCCTTGTTGTGTGAGGCTTGCAAGGCTGTACATGCAGCAGCAGTTGCCAATACAGCAAGTTAAGTCCTCCATCCCTCCCTCCTGCATGGGTGAGCCAGCACTGGCCATTCATAGCCATCCACCCCACCAGGTCCCACCGCCACCCGTTCCACTATTTGAACAGAGGTGAACTAGGGTGCAGTCAGGCTTTGTCTCTCTGTTACACAGATACAGATGATGTCTAGCTTTCTTAAAGATGTTGCCATGTTATGAAGCAAAGACAGTGCCTGTTTCCACCTCATTCTACATATGACATTCCACTGTGTACTGCATTATGACTCTTAAAACTCATCTAGCCTCCTCCTTTGTTCTTCTATGTCTGCTTTACAGCCAAGAATCCACATAATTTTTGTATTAACAGGCAAATGATAGAGTTGGTAAATGGCTTGCACCACATTAAGGCTCATAAACTCATCAGCTCCTCTGCCGTTCCTGCCTTAGGAGTGTTCTTCGTCTCCCCTCTTTTTTTTTTTTTAATGTAATGGTATCTTCTTGCACAGCAGACTGAAATCTATCACTTCTCTTAATAATGCCCATAAAGATCTCTTTGTCTGCTAGAACTGTAGTTTTGTCTATCTTAAATGAGTAGGACTAATATCATACTGGATTGATTCTCACATGGCTTAATGCCCCCTTACAAATTACTATGAACTGCATAATTTGCCAGTCTTTTTCTGCTGGAGAGACACATACTGACCACAGGCCCCCTGGTCAGTGTCTTGAAGGTGCTAGATCACCTTACTGGGTAAGCATCATAAGTATCATATGCTCTCTCCCTCAATGTAACCCAGTGACCATTTCGTGTTTGATCTGCTTTGATAAACACCACACCAAAATATCACCATGTGATGCAAATGGTAACATTGACCTAATGTAAGGGGACTTTAGCCCCTTTTTTGCCCATTCCATAACAGATTGTTTACTCTGAATGCACTCCAGTAAAGACATATTACCAACCTGACTAGAGATGCATCGCCTTGGTAAATTGTTGAAATGCCAAGTCCTGAAAAAGTGAACGTATTGATGTCCTTTCTTCATCATTGTGAATCCTTTGCCTTTAGACCCACCCTGTGAACAGCCTTCTCACTCCCCAGTGCTTGCTATGGTCCAGTTAATCCTGGGCTTGAAAGGTGAAACCTAAGGCTAAGTGGTGGACTTAAATAATCCCTACTGCACTCCCATCTATCCATCTATGCACTAAGTATCTTAACACTTTCCCAAAGAGTGATGTTTATTTTGATGTCCTAGCATGTCTAAACTTGGTCTGCAAGGAGGTCTCATTGTATGCCATCCAATTGTTGGGCATGCAAGAGTTTCTTATTTACTACCTTGCTTCTGCTTTGTAGGAACCAACTCTATCTTTTTTGCTGAGATGGCCCGCTGTGGTTCCACCATCTGTCCTAAGCTTTGAAACCAGTAAATCTGGAATGGGTCAAACTATAGGCAATATTGTTCAGATTTCCTGGAGAATACTAAACAGAAAAACATATTCAACTTCAAGCATTGCAGGAACAAACACCCTAACATCTACTAGCATTCACTCTAATTTTTATATTCACCTATTCATTGCCTAGACGGTTGGCTGATTGCAGATTGCAATAAAATTCTTTTCCTTGGTCAGGCCTGCTTCAAAACTGATATGGTTGTCTAAATGGACATCATATCCAATCGCTAAGCTCTAAGAAAGTGACATTTGTTAGGATGTCAGACTACACCCATTCCTTCAGCCAGCAATGTGTGAACCATTTTCCTCTCAGGACTTCTCATCTAACCCTATGGAATCTACTGTATCTGTATCTGAATCTGTATAGATTACTATATCTGCACTGTCTGAACTCTCATTAGGTCAGGAGCGGATTTCTTCATAATCGTTCAAGATATCCTGTCATATCCTCTGACCTGCTGTTACATTAAGGGAAATCCTAACCCTCAATGATAGTTTTGCCATCGCCAACTAAGAAATAGTTGCATAGACTTGTTTTTTTGTGTGTACACTCCAGCAGAAGTTAAATAACCACTTCAGTAGAATACTGCCCTTTTCTGTGTAAAATAGAAATCTTAGTTGGCCAAAAACATTCCAGTTAGCCAACCAGCAAGATCTTCAGTGTTAATCAAATATTTAGTACCAATGTAATAATTCATTGCCCAGCTCTCCGTCCTCATTATAACTGATGTTAAACTTAACAATGACCCCAGAGCAGAATAATATACTTCTCCAACATGTAAAACATAATAAAATATAATAATAGCCATCAAGATATACCATGACCTCACACTAAGCTAAACAATAGTTAAAGTGCAAGTTATATAGTAAGTTGAAAAGAAAAACAGTCTGTTAAATTGTTTCTTTTGTACTCTGGCAAGGTTTAAACAATCATTGTTTAGAACAATTAAGATGAATACCATAGCAACTAGCCTCAGGCCTCCCTTGACTGCCATACCCACAGCTTTTTACCTGGCTTCCCACACTAGCTTGGGCCCTATCTTGCACACTACAAACCTTCCTTGTTGGAATTCAAACTCAGAAGAGTAAGCAAATCTTATTAAGCATAACCATAAAAATAATCAATAAACTGAATGGCAGTGATGAAAACAGTCACCAGCATAAAATGAGAACATCACACTAAAAATGGCAGCCACTAAAATAATAAACAAGCTAGAAGAAACTGATTGTTTATATTCCCTACATATAATAACCACAAAAGCATGAGAGACAATCAAAAATACAACTAATGACCACCAAGACATCAAGCTCTACAGGACTACCCCTACCTCCGTTTTATTACAATTGTGCTCACATTATGCAGGATCTCTGCAAACCCATTAACACATGTTCTATCTTCAAGAATGGTCTAATCATTCCAAATGCACCAGCCAAGCTTTCTTGATCACAAGATATTAACCTTTGACACATCATCATCAGCTTAAAGCTCACTACAACTGTTCATACAGATTGAAAGCTCCTTATTGTAAAAATCAAAACGGTTACTTCCCTCTTCTTCCTGTCGTTCTTTTACACATTTCTAAAGCATCTGATTTACATCAGCTTCTAGTGCATGCAAGAAAACTCAAGCCAGATATCCACCCTTACACTTGCCATGATTAATACTTTTTTTTTTTTGGCAGTACACTTCCATATCTTTTTAATCAGTACACCTACCATATAACAATTGCAATTCCACATATACATCCCTGTAGGTTAAGGTGTACATAAAGTAAACACAAATATTTCTTTATGATTAACACAAACAGCATTCTTTCATTTAGTTCCTTTACTTTCAAGATTTTACTCCTAATATGCCATCTGAGACTATGTCTTCCTGGGATTCGGCTTACCTTCACATATCGAGCTAAGCAGACTAGAACCTCTGCCACCAAACTGCCAGACCCAACAGGGCTGAGTGTCTGAGAATATATTGACTGTCTGTTTCACCAGATTGAGTAAAAGAAGCTAAAAATCAATATAGCTCTTGTCTTCTATCTTGTCATTGGCTCCACCCTAATCTGGCTTTGTGAACGACACTAATATTTGTCTGATGGTTGCCCACAAATAAGTCCTCCAAACCCTGCATTCTAGCTTTCACTGCCTGACAATCAGTCTCAGAGGGGTAGAGAGAGAGAGGCAAGGACACAATGGTCTATTCTCAAATGTCCCTTATTTATATGGGTGCTCTAGTAACTTTTATTATTGTATACTGATGGTGCAGGTAAATAATGCATACTCATGTTTAAGGTGTAAAAGTCTTAAAAATGAAGCAAGTGCTTTTTAGACAGGAACCTCTCCTTTCCTTGCAATCTGTGACCACTAGCAAGACAATCTGAGAAGAATTGGTGTCGTGGTAAATCCGGATAACTCAGTCATATTACATTGCTTTGCAACACATGAAGAGAACATTTACACTGACACATTGTTGGACATGTAAATAAGAAAGATTGCATTGTAGACTGCAGTAAAGTTAAACCAAAATAATACAGTACTTTAAATGGCACAGTAAAATAAACTATCTGTCCTTTCTTTTTGGAGTCCCCTGAGATGGTTGACCGAAGCATTTTGAGTCCCTATGTCAGATTCTTCTACTGAGTAAGAGTTACCTGAAAATATTTCTTGCAGGTTTAGCTGGTCTGTTTTATTTATTTATTGGCTTGTTTTAATGTGATGTACTATTCTGTCACTGGTGCCCTCTTGACCCCAGTCTTTGAATATCCTTGCTACTCTGGTTAACTTTATTTTAGACTTTCCAGTCCTGATTCTTAAAATCCTTTCCTCCTTTAATGTTCTGTGTACTCTTCAAATTGAGCCTGGGGGATGTCTTGAATACCTTTTTCTTTGCAAATACAATTAACCATCAACAAAGACCATATTTTGGCCATCAAATTTGACTTTTCATGGTCTAGTGTCACTACTGTTGGCCCCTTTCTAAACCATTTTTGCTCCAGGAAAACATGTCTCCCAATAGAAAAACACCCTGTATTGTACACTGCTGCTGCTCTTTGGCAACAAAGCAAGAACATACTCTTCTGTGTGTAAGATAATCTTGTGTTCTTCCACACACACTTCAGCCATCACTGGATACATCAACATGGAAGTGTGTCTCAGTTATACCAATAGGAATATGTTTTTCCCATCATTTGCCTAGTTTGAAATATTTCTTTATTTACAAGGCAATACATATAATTAGTGTCTGCCACAGGGACCCTCATATAGAATGAAAGGTTCCTAGGTTGATTCTAGGATAAATATGCAGTCAAATAATCCTATGAATTACTATGTAAATCAGTAGTGTTCACCCTTTAGTCTAAAAGGGATACAAAGGATAAACCTGGAGAGAATTTATGATGGACTTTCCCTTTAGTGATATTACCTTTGAAGTTAGTCAGTGTTCTTTGCTGCCTGACATGTATGAAAAGTTTGTTCCACATGCATGGAATAAATTTATTTAAGTACTTATCCCAACAATGTGTCATATTTATTTAGTTAGTTAGTTATTGTAGGTATAGATCCAGAGTATACATTTCTGAGTATCCATTAGTTCTGCAGAAGTGCAGACAATTAAGCAAGGCAGGATCTTTTATGGTTTCAAAAGCATGGTATGTTCTCAATGTTATTTATCGATGTGTTGTCCTTTCTGAGGCCGTTAGCATTACAACATGTACGGGACATCCTGCTAAATTTATCTTTATAAGGTCCTACTCTGAAAACTACACTCATTCCCTGGATTAACTGCCCTACATTCGCCCTCATTGAGCAGTTTGCCAGATATCTATTTTCATGCTACATTCATGCAGACAGTTTTAATTCTTTATAGATAATCTAGCATCACATTCATTTTGATCTCCACTTCATAATGAATTTCATCTTTCTTGAAAGCCATTTTGTGATGGGTCTTAACTTATTTACAACTAAAAAGACCTCTCAAATAATAAAAAAAAATATATTCTGCATTAAAAGCTTATTTAAGTCGTATCTGTTGACTTCTCCATTTCATAAAACATATGTCTAAAATATAGTAATAGCACTGAGCCAAAAAAAGTTATGTCATGACTCAAAAGAATGGAATATATTCTGGCATCTTGACAGCAGGTAGAACCACCCCCTACCTCCTATTATTAGCAAATATTGCTATTAATTGAGGGCTTGAGTACACAAGCACTCACATCACAGATACCTAAATTAGGCTAATTAAAAGCAAGGTAGTTGAAATAAAAAAAAATAACAGTATTTTTTGGTAGTGCAAATCTCCTTGCATCCCATATATATGGTCAACCCTCCTTCCCTAATTTATTATTTTCATTTCATAGTTGGTCTATATCATGGAAAAAAAGACTGATCTTTTTCATGCAGCCACACACAGTTGCCTTCTTCCTTCATCTCCAGGAGTCTGTAAACTTGCAGAAAGTGAAACCTAACAATGTTCTATCACTCCTTTGTGAAGTGAACATCACATGAACAAATGCTACCTTAATCACCTGTGCATGTGCAGCTGTGAGACATAAAACTGTAACTCTATTAAGCAACTGTGGGCCAATTAAAACATTTGCACTGATTAAACTGCCTCGCTTTAGCCACATGAACTTATTCCTCATGCCATTTATATTCCTGTATTTGCGCCATACATTTATCTATGGCTGAGCTATCCAATCGATTCTATTCTAAGTTATATAGCTATTCACTATTAAAAGAATCAGAAGAAGGACATGAGCAACCTTTGTGTTACTTTTCCCATCTACTATGTACTCACATAAAAGACCCAATAAAACCTTTTGTCTATTGGGGTCAGGGGACTTCAAGAGCTTTGTAAAGTTGTCAAAACATATACTCAAAAATCTCTAACAATTTGCAGGTACCACAAAAATATCTCTGCTAGTCTTAAGAGCTTTAAAAATACCCACAAAACACACTGGCAAATAAGCCATTTCCAGAGGCTCAGAAAGGTAAATATTTCCTTTAAAATTCCTAACATTCTTACTCACTTTTGTGTGAAATGGGAAGTTCATAAATTTGTACAACCAGGCTAACTTGATTTCTCATCTCCAAATAAACCCAATGAAGATAAGCAATAGACTGTCTACACCAATGCATTAACAAGTCTAAATACTAATGCATCATAAATGGGTCTATAGTACAGTGTCAAAATACTGTAACAGCAAATGCGAAAAGACAGACAAGTATTCAGCAAAATCTGGTTCCGCGGTTCGCTGAAAACTTGTCAGGCAAACAAATACTTGTACTGCAACGCAACAAAACTAATTTAACTAAAACAAAACCCATCCATCCCCCACACACCCCCCCCTAACTAAATATACCAACTCTGAGATCACACTACAGTGAAGAAAAGGGCAAAATTGTATAGTTGACCAACTACATCTTTGCCCTATAGGAACTCAGAAATGGATTTCACTGAATACTTTTTGTATTCGCTGTTATGGTGTTTTGACGCTGTAATATAGACCCATCATAAACATAGAGGATTATGAGCAGTTTGTCAATGCTAACCATGTTATTCTGTGTTCAAGACACGGATGCCAAGAAATTCACCCTGAGAACGAAGCTCGAGAGGTGAGTAATGACATCCATGTAGAGAACACATAATATCAGTTTAGCAATTAGTGAACCACTCATAAGTTTTTGTAGTGCATGGAGCTTCATCTGCTCTGTATGCTACTAGTTGCATTAAGGCTGAAAAAAGAAAACATGCTAAGTGTTTTACTGGCTTTCAAAGCTGTAATACACTTAACAAACACTTTCAGAAAGGCAATGTAACACTGTCCCTTATGTTTACACTCACTGTCCCATGCCTCTCAACTGTCCAGATTTTTCCAGAAAGTCCAGATTTTTGCCTCATAAGTTGCATGTGTTCCTCATAAAGACCATGATTTTTGGACAAATGGCTGAGGATTGAAGACACTAAAGAATAGCATACATTTAGGATTCAGACTTAGTGTCCTTCAGATAATCAGTTAAACACACATCCTGTTATTCTAGTAACTCTCTATATTTAAAACAGGAAGTCAGAGACATGTTAACAATATTCAGCAGGCAGAAACAAATCTTTTATTCTGCTTCTGTCACTTGCTGGTCAATACTGACAGATTGTATTGCCTAGTATGGTACCCAAACTGAACATTAGCAAGAGGTGTTTAACATTTGTTAAGGTCAGGTCTTGTGCCACTCTAGTGCTTAATTGATTTGTCTTTTTCTGAGTATCAGAGTGTAATCAGTGCACTTCATGCACTGCAAGCATGCTGTTAAGATAATCTTGGATTATGGTACTTCTCCAGGAAAAGTATTCTGTAAGTAAATGACAATCTGTCTATGATTGTACTTGTCTGTATATGAACCATTTAGTTGTAGTGGGGTTTGTGTAGTGATGCAGTACCTTGATAAGCAATGGTGAACTAAATTGACTACCGAGATCTACAAAAAAAATCATTAATTTTGTAGGGAAATCACCTGTCTCAATTCACTCCATTAAACAAAATACACATCCTCTCAATTTGCAAAGAATTTAGTTAGAATATTTTTCATTCCATTCAGTGACAAATATCTCTGGAATATAATATCTCTAATCTCCACTTCAATTAGACATAGCAAATGGCTTTTCACATAGCATTTTATGCCATATCATGCACATATATGTAGTTTTCCTTGTAATACTTCATCTGGTAACTTCTAAACAGACTATGTAACAAAACTAAGAAATCCTAAATCAAGTCCTACAAATATGCTTAACCAAGCCACCCCCCCCCCCCCCAAATGACCTGTCCTGTCTTGCATGTTATGAAATACTGTTCTTTGCTAAATGCCAAAATGTCAGTACTCAAAAAAAATATCCCCAGCATTAATTTCACTTCTCTAAAAAAATACAACAGTTGATAACACACATTAATTTAAAATGCAAATATTTAGTTAAGAAAGTCATTCAGCAGTCATAAATCTTACCTAAATGTTTTCAACAAATGGGATCATTACAGTATGAGGAAATGCTCAATGTATTTCTTCAAATGTTTTCTTACAAAATAAAAGTATTAACAATCTGTGGCTGGCCCAGTTTATGATCACAATGCCAACAAAATCAAATTCCATAGGTATTATCTTAGATGACTTTTGTTAGAAAAGCAAATATATACAACATTAAAAAAATGCAGCATTATGACTCAAAGATTGTACAGGATGCAATACCACCACAGTTGTCACTGATCTAGCATACTGCAGATAAATATATGGCAGTGGCATAAATACAGCTCTCACAAATTCCCTGATTCATAAGCTAGAACAACTGTATAACAAAGTAGTAAAGTTCATCCCTGAAGTATCTCTAAATACCTGTCACTGCAGTGTATTAAAATGTTTTTCTGGTCCTCATTAAATTTATCTACAGTACTACCACTTGTGCAATGACCATTGGTAGCATCACCCAAACATCAACCCCCAGCCTCAAGAATTAGTTTAGTAATACCTCCTAAGGGAAACACTTCATCCCAGCTCATTCATACTAATTCAAACAGATGCAGCCTACAACTCACATGGAGATGCAATATTCAGATACCACTAATCAAATATGGAATAAATTACTAATTTCCATTGTAACATTAAAAATATCATTTGGTTTAAAAGGATTAACTGTATATTTAATTATTAAAAATGCTGATGACAATGATTTACTTAGTAGGACAAGATGTGAACTATACAGGCAATGCATGTAATATAGCTAGATTTTTTGAAATTTTATTGAAACTAATGTCTGCAACAAGTCACTGCCTTCAAAGCAACAGTGCCAACAAGGAAGTCATAAACAGCCCAGAAATGTATAGTATGAAACATTTCAGATTGTTCTTCTTGCTTGCTTATTTAGGCTCATAGTTTCATAGGTATGTACTAGGCTATTGGCCCTAGGGCCTATACAAGCCTAGCCAAAAAGGTACCCTGGCTTTCGCCACCCAAGAAAATTATTTTCCTGTGCCTCTGTCAAACAGAACCACAGAAGTGATCCCTGGGGTGAATTTCTTATTACACATCCAATCATCAAGATTTTTCTTGAAGAGTGCTAATGAAGAGCTCTGTTTGACATAGATATGTAGTCTGTTCCAGAGTATGGGAAGTCTTTGAGACAGGAATCTATCCCTCCAGCATGTTCTGTTTATTGTGGTGACAAGGTTTAGGTCCCTAGAGCGTGTAGCTCAAAGGGATTGGGATTTCTTTAAGTGGAGCATGTCCAACAGCTCTGGGTCTGACAATGCTTTGTATGTTAGGCAGAGATCGCCTCTGAGTAGGCGATATGCGACAGAGTAAAGCTGGAGTTTTTTGAGTCAGTCTGTGTAGGGCATCTGTTTGAGGCCAGTAATCCTCTTTGTGAGGTATTTCTGCGGCCTTTCCAGTTGTAGTAGATGTCTTGTGAGATACATACCAAAAGGGGCGTTGTACTCTATAATGGGTCTAATGAGTGATGAGTAGAGGGGAACAATGACCTATTTTTTTCTGGATGAGAAACCTTTTGTGATGAGGTGTGCCACATAGAAGGATTTCCTGACCACTATGGTGATGTGATTATCAAAGGAGAGACTACTGTCCACCTATGTCCCAAGGTCTCTTATCACACTTTCGTGTTAAATAGACTACCGCCTATGTGGCAGTTCATGGGTACAGAGTTTTTACTAAAGGGGATGACAATGCACTTTTTTGCATTGAGCTTAAGACCATGGCTTTGACACCAGGCATCTGTCTCAGTGAGGCCCTTTTGCAGGATGTCCACATCGTTAGGAGTTTTGATTATGGCTCCTAGCTTGCAGACATCTGCAAATTTAGTTAGCCAAAGACCTTTTGTGTTAGCCTGTACTTCAGAGAAGTAGATACCAAACAGGAGAGGACCCAGGACTGAACCCTGTGGTACTCCACTTGTCACTGGTCTGAAGTCTGATTTGGAGTTGGCTACTTTCAAAGTGTGGGTTCTGTCAGTAAGCCAGTTGGCAACCCATCTTGTGACATAGGGATTTATATCTAGTTTAGTGAGTTTATCTATAATTCCAGAGTGGGGGATGGTGTTGAACACCTTGGCGAGATCTAGATAGGCTGTGTGAACCACCTTACCCTCATCTATGGCTTTGGTGACTGCTTCAAAGAAGTCTTTCAGGTTTAGGAGACATGATCTGCCTTTTACAAACCCGAACTGTGTGGGGTCCAGAGTTTGGAGATCTCCAATGTCTTTGTTTATGAGTTCCAGGATGATACATTCCATGGCCTTGCAGATGAGGCTCGTCAGGCTAATGGGGCAGTAGTTCCCAGGGGCTGTTGTGGCCCCCCTTTGTGGAGTGGGATAACCGTTGTGATGTGCCATTCAATGGGCACAAAGCTTGAGGTGAGGCTGTGTTCATTTGTTCAGTGAGTTATTTTAATTTGTGATTCTGACAGCCTATGTAAAACTAATAATTGCAACCCATATCTGTAAAACCTAATCAGTCTATTTTGCTTAAATATAACAATGACTGCTGGAGTTTTATTTTTCCTGCCTCGGCATTGACTGCAAGTGGGCCTAAACTAAAAGGTAACCCCATTAATCAAAACATAAATAACTGAAATAAAAACTTGTCAAAATCATGTAAAAAATTCAGGAAGTGAAGTTTCGTAAGTTGTGTATAAACCAAATTATGTGCCTCTTTGGCAACAATTTGCAATGTCAGAACCCAGTTCAGCAAGTTCCAAAATAGGGAGATTGAATGGCCAAAAAAATGGATTTGATTATAACAAGTCTGAGATGGCCATTTCTCAGGCTAATCTGTTTTCTCTAAGGTATGGCGATAACATTGTTTGGTATGTGTAATGGGGGGGGGGGGCACGGGAGGTAGAAAGGGGGTTGCCCCTCTGCAAAACACAAGTTTAATGGAGAAGACTGATGATAAACATTTGCTATTCTCCTGCAGCTTTTTTATTTTTTTATTTTTTCATTGTCAGCCCTCTGAGTTATCATTTATTAAAATGCAAAAAAAAAAAAAAAACAAAGAAATCTAAAAAATAAGAAATCCATTCCTGGATTTGAGACAGCCTTTTGAATAGATGCATTAGTGAGTAACATACTGTTACTTTATATAAAAGTATATTCTACACTATTGAATCTGGCCTTAACTGACTCTTTTGCTTAGTGATCTATTGAAAACCTTGCAAATCTGTATAATACAACCAGAGCATCAGTGCATGAACCATAACCTCCCTATACTTTTACACCTTTTGTGTGTGGACCTGCAGAGATGAAATAAACTTAGCAGCTGGTCTATTTTTTGGTTACTTCTGGAACACCTGCAAGCAGTACAGAAATTATAAATCAAAACATGACTTTATTAATTAGATAAAGGCATAAATCCCTACTTTAAATTAAGCTTTTCAGTAATTATGATAATATAATCCAAAATCCTATATGTTCTTCAAGGAATTAATTTCTGGATTCCATATAGGGATCTGCAATAATGGGATGCACTAGTCTGTACATTTTTTATGGTTTTCCTCGTCACCAAGGGGCCACTTGCAGGTTTATTATTCCTCTCAGCAGAACGTCAGTATTTTCCTGCCTATCTTTTGCATAAATATCAAGTATCTATATTTAGACTGCCAGGGTTTCTTTGGTCTTAATAAAACATTATCTTGGATGGCATCTGTGGTACGTGATGCATATCCCCGCATGTATCTGGCACTGCACAGATTCTCCAGCAACATGTCTAACATACAATTTTTACTGTTGAGCATTTTTGCTGTGGAGTGCTATATTAAAGCTCCAAGTATTGGGAGCAATATCATAGCACTTTCTATAGAGTTACTGATACCATTTTTAATGTTGTTGATCTAAATGGCAAGTTAAGTTATAGTTTTATTCCCTACAGGTGCCCACAAACAGTTTAGGTTAGCATGGCATTTTTCCATGGAGCTACTGGTAGAACAAGGGCCTATTTTTTCAGTTACATTCAGGTATTGCAATCAGATCTTCTCACCAATTGTCTGAGGTTTACAGCTTAACTCAACACAACCATTTTCAACACTATTAGCTTATTTCTTTAGTTAAGTCCATTGAAAATCCACAGCATATAATCTATGTTATTAATGCTGCACTACTGCATGTATTTATAAATTAGTTCAGACCATCTAATTCCATTTTGGGTTTGCTTTGTCTACCCATATTGCTCTTCTGATTGCCTTTAACCAAAACACCATCCAAGCTTGCTAACAGATGTATTTTTTAGAAAGGATTCAGGAGCTGACAGATATTTGGTCCTCTATGTTCATAAATCTTCAAACAAAACCACTCATTCACCTACGTGGGGGGAATTTGCATGGAAATGTTTCCAAATGTTGTTTTTAATACCATATCTACTATCAGACTGGTTTACTGACTATGACCTGAAATGTTGCAGTTGTAAATCAAACTCAGCAGACAGATTTAGCCTTACTTGATAATATCACCAATATTAAAATTTCACCTCTCACCTTCCACGTATTGCTTTTGGCAGATAAAAATGCATTAAGTGGCAAAGAAAGATCCTCGTGCATCCATATTTTGCTAAATACAAACACATTTTCTCCTCAGTACTTGTGGCAGAACAGCAGATTTCTAGGATGGATGGCATAAATGGGATCCTTTGTTAGAAAAAGTTCTGTCCCAGATAGAAATATAGTTCTCAGAAATAGCTATTTGTAATTCAGCTTTTACGCTGTACTTTAAAGTCCCTACCCAACCCATTTTCCATTTTCTCAGGTTTAACTTTAAATGTATGTATGCATGTGTGTGTGTGTGTGTGTGTGTGTGTGTGTGTGTGTGTGTGTGTGTGTGTCTATATCTATATGTCTTTATATCCATATGGGTCTTTTTCAAATTGCTGATGTATCAAATAATTGTATCCTGTTTCATCGACTCCACTTTATTGAATCTTCACTTCTTTGAACGCCCAGAACAATGACAATTCACCTAGGGTAAACAACCAGTCAGCCACCATGGTGAACCTAGCCGTCTCCCCACTGTAGTGCGATTTCAGAGTTGGTATATTTAGTTATGGGGTATGTGGGGGGAGAAGGCTCCCAGCTGGAGGAATACTTCTTTTGGTGTTTGTTGTTTTGTCCTGGTGGTCAAGTGGTTGTTTACCCAGGATTAATTGCCATTGTTCCTGGCGTTCAGAGAAGTGAAGATTCGATAAAGTGGAGCTGATGAAATAGGATTCGATTATGTGGCACATAGCCAGTTTGAGGTAAATCCATCCATATATAGTATATATATATATATATATATATATATATATATATATATATATATGTATATATATAAAATATATATATATATATATATATATCTAAATATATATATATATATATATATATATATATATATATATATATATATATATATATATATATATATATATATATATATATATATATATATATATATATATATATATATATATAATAATAGATGTGTGCATTTTTAGTATATTATAACTATTAGTGTTTATTGATAACTAATAATTTAATAAGTAATAATATTATGATGTTAAAAGAGAGTTCCTATAAAAATGAGTTCATTCTTACTGTCTTGTACCATGTTAATTTATGTCTTAATATTAAAATAATGTCTATGCAAAAAAAGTTGCACACTTACAGGTAAACTTCATTTTTTCATTTGCTTTCTAAAGTCACAAGTGTGTGTGGTGATGCGGTACAGCAAACAGCATTTTTACCTCACAGAAACGGGTTTTCTGATTTGGTTATCAACTGTGGTGCCTTATGTGTGGAGTTCACATATCTTTTTTGTGTTCCCATGGGTTTTCTCAGAGTTCCCTTGTTTCCTCTCACATCTCAAATACGTGTGGCAGGTTGTAACTAATTTTCTTTCCAGTTGTGTGCATAGTGTGTTTATGTCATGTGGAAGAAAGATATAGCAACCAACATATTTCTGTTCACAACTTATCTCTAAACTCGGTAGCTGGCAGTGGGCTTTTTAATGGGTTGGTGTATGAATTAGATGGAAGTTGATATTATTAGATGGATGTGCAATCACAGGCATATTCTACTCAATGCAAACTAATATGAACTGAGACAGAAGATAACCTTCCATAGAATATGCCAAAGATATTTCACTTAAAAACTGTCACTTAGAAAAGATACCTGCAGGGAATGGGATAAGATATAAGTAAAAGCATAACGTGTTTATTTTTAAGCAGACAAAGAGAAACAGTGGCTGTGGAAAGTTCTTGTTTGCAAGTATTTGAAGCTGATTTTGAAGTGTAAATCTTATCTGATAGTAGAGGAAATTGGTAGCTAGATATTAAAAACTACACAGAAGATTGAAGCTAAATGAAAGGTGAATTAATAAATGTTTTACTGTTACAGATGGCAGAAGTGCTGAGATAAAGTTTAGCAGAGAAAGGCAAGTGATGGTATGATGTGCTGTACAAGTCAAAAAATGACTTTGGACCATATAACATTTATACTATACAATATATAGTTTAAGACGTGGAAGAAGGAAGACAAGAGGAAGATAAACCCCCATACATGTTTTATACAAGGCAACTAGTATAAATAGTAATCTTAGTGATACTTTTATAGAAATTAAGACACACAGAATGCACATGTGTAACAGTGCCAACATAAAAAGAAATGTTTTGACTGTGATACACGTCCCCCTATGCAAGCTACTGTGCTTTAGCAGAATCTTCATTATATCAGTACTTTAGTTAAACAGAATTAAGGAAGTACAGAGAAACAAAATAAACAAAGTGAAATAAAAAGGAATGGACAGAAGTAGAGAGGAAATTAAATTTCACAGAAAAGAGAGAAAGTTGTTAAAGACAAAGCAGATACTTTGCTGAATAGTATTTCTATATGATTTTGTAACAGCATTAGGAAACTCCAAGTGCAAATTGTAAGAGAAAATATAATTTTGCTAGATCACACAGAAAGTTTAGTATAAGAGATGAGCAACAATACAGTGAAAATATATTTTGAGAAAAAGAAACATCTAAGCAAAATAGATGGATATGTGTAAGATATATGTGAGAAAACTGACACAGGTCAACTATGTAATGTGGATGGGTAAAGCCTTAATTAGGCCACATATTACCAGTGTTTGAATAGAGGTACAGACATCTGGAAGTGTTGCGCAGAGTGGCACGGATGGGAGTGAGCATTTTATGACAGCTCAACCACAGTGGTTTAATGAAGGAGTTCAGGCTGTTGCCATACTCCAACAGGAGCATGGATCTTAGCTGACAAAAATGTAGGTTGTAATGGCATCATATGGATCTACTTTAGAAGACTAAGACACCAAAAGTCTGAAAATTCAAAATATTGAACACAGTTTTAATGCAGGAGCAAGCCCTCCTGCACCCCTGCTAACTATGTATACCAACTCCAAGATCGCACAATAGTGGAGAAGGAACAAATTCCACCATTCAGTATTTTGAATTTTCAGTCTTTTGGGATTCAGTCTTTTGGTTTTTCAGTCTTCTGAATAGAACCAAAAGTAGGAACTACACTAAAAATCTCATTGGGTTTGCTACTCTGCCAATGTCTGAATGGAACCCTGTTCAGTGACAGTTACATATACTTTATTATGAAAAGTTAGCTAAGAACAAATTCTCCACAGCTCATGCCTTCCCCCATCTCCAAATAACTGAATGTTCTTACTGTTTACCTTATTCTCCAGATCTTAATCTCTGTCTTTCCCTCCCTCTGTGGAGCCCTAGTCTGATTCTGAGCCCTTGCTAGTTCGTTAGCTCATACCTAAGTGACTGATAATCTACAACTCCTTTTCAAAAATTTGATTCTTTAGAGGAAACTGTGTTGACAGTAATTATTATTATGCATTCATTTAATCCATTTCAGAATCATGGAGAATGAGAGATCATTCCAAGGTTTGTTTGTTTGTGTCTTACGGCTTTTCCCGGTTAGGGGTCGCCACAGCGGAATTCCGGTCCGCTAATGATTGGTAGTGGATTTTTACATTTTGGGTTACCAGCCCTGACGCACAACCTTCAACGAAGGCATGCCCCATTTACATATGCCTCCACACAGAAGACGCTCTAGCTGAGAATCGAACGGGACAATGTTTTGCTATGAGGCGACAACGCTACCGCAGCACCACCACCACAGATATAGAGATCATTCCAAGGTATTTTACAGTTAATCTTTTGCATCTGCTGAATTATTTATACAGTAAAAGCTGATTTGTTTCAACATAGCAGGAATAGATCACAAAATTACTTCAACATAAAGGACTGTGGTTGTAGCTGACATCTTCCTGCCAATTGAAGACCAAAAAAATATCTTTTCTATGCTTCAGTAAATGCTCTGACATATTTTATAAGTTTTTGAGCAGTAGAGTTATCAAGTCTGAATCAAGACTTCGAAATGTCTTAACTGGATTCCAGCGCTTTTCACTATCTATAACTGGACATATAGCAAGTAAGACTAACATATAGGATGTGTGCTGCAGATTATCAGCTGGTTGGAGCACTCTTTAGACACCTGATCTTGTTCCATAGATGGCATAATAGTAAATGAAATCATGCAATGGAAACAAAAATTATGGATAATGCAGAATAAAGAAGTACTCCAGCAGTTTAATGGCTGTAGAATACCCTCCACAGCATCATCACAAGAAGCCTAAAAAGGAATGAATAAACAGGGGAATGCAGGAGTCTCAATACTGAATGTCATCAGAGAAAAGGGCTCAGAAACAAAATGCTGTACGTCGGTAAAGAGAACATGTTTAGAATAGCAAAATCATCTTGAGCTTACAAATAAGACTTGTAATATCTATGTACTTTACTATGAACATTTATTCCAGTTGTTATGTTAATGAACCCTACTGCATCACCTCCGGAAACTAATTTTAGAAGAGTTTTGTAAAAACCCTTTGTAACATTCAGGTATAGGATTCTTAAAACTCTGGGACAGTATGATTCATTGCTTCTGTCAATCCTTCACCTACACATGACAAGGGGGGGGGGGGGTAATGCATTCACAATCATGTGCACGACAGCAGCATTGCTTTAAAGTTGCATATTACCCGGTGAAAAAGACCAGTCATTACGTATCAGTTTTCCAGTTATGCAAATTTTGCATGCTATTCCTAGATATGCTATAAGGAAGAACTTTATTCTACCTTTATTAATTGTCATAAACAGTCTCAATATGGATACAAAAATATGTTGATTAGACCAGAATTTTACAGACTACCAAGGTGTATTGAAGGAATGCATGACAATGTGTGTATCACACCCAAGAGCTTAGCACCCTTTATATTCATGCACTGCATTGGGCAAAGAAGGGTATCTGTGTAATGATATGTACAGTGAAAAAAAACAGAACACTGACACTAGAAGATATATGACACATGGGGGCTGGGGACTGATGACAATGTCATTTGATACTGTGTCAAATATGCTATAACAGATATGAATATCTGATATCTAACACTAGTACACTGCCACTGATACTGATAGTAACTGATACCAATGTGTAGTAAAATAATAACAGTCAGGCACACATTTCCAAAAACAGCATATGTATGTGTGTGTGTGTGTGTGTGTGTGTGTGTGTGTGTGTGTGTGTATATATATATATATATATATATATATATATATATATACACATACATACATACATACATACACAAATAGACGCACACAAATACACATACGCGCACACAAACGCACACACACACACACACACACACACACACACACACACACACACACACACACACACACACACAGGGTCTATGTCATAAAACTGAAAACACAAACACTCAAACGCTCACATGAGCGAATAATCAAAAACTCAAAATTGGTATCCCCCCACGCACCATGCTAAATTTATATTCCTACTCCGAGATCGCACTACAATGAGGAAAGGGCAAATATTCCGATCTTAACTGTATTGTGATCCCAAAATACCACTTTTGAGTTTCTGATTATTTGCTCATGTGAGCATTCGAAAGTTTGCGTTTTTGTCTTTCTAAAGTAGATCCCCCCCACACACACACACACACACACACACACACACACACACACACACACACACACACACACACACACACACACACACACACACACACAGTAAAGAATATGTTCAGAATAGACATAGATGGAGACTAATCAACGATAAGAGCAGATGTCAAATACCCTACAGAAGTCAGTTACACCAGACTTTGGAAAAGTCACATGACATGGAGTCATCATGATCTGGCTAGCATTACGAAGTGGCAGCTCAAACCAACTAGGCCACAGTCTTTACCTGGCAAGATGAAGGGCAACAGTTTGTGCATTTTAAGAGAACTGTATGGTCTTCTGTATAACTAATCCAAGCTACACAGCCCACAGTAATCCATATATAATGGGGCATGGTAAGATTAAATATTGTATTTGTGACACTTTATTTTTTCCTGTTTCAAAATTTTACATGCAAAAAATTCCTCTCCCACTCCCTCCTCTTCCTTTATTTGATCCAAATAGCATGACTGCATAGGTTCATAGGAAAGTACTAGGCAATCAGTTGGCAGTCCTTTAGAAGAATAGCGAAAAAATTATAGTATTTCAAAGGTCCCTCTAGCTTCATGGAAGGCAAGACAAGACAGACTGAGAGAGCATCTGAGGTTATCCATCCGACTATCTAAGTTTACCTTGAAGATGGCAAGGGTGCAACTCTGTTTGACATGTAATAGAAGTTTGTTTCTGAGTGGAGGGATACGTTGGAATATGAATTTTCACTCCAATGTCATCTTACTTAACCGCTAATAAAGATTTAGTTCCTTAAACCAGGTATTTAAGGTACCACTAACTCTGCAAAGAAACAGCAGGTCAAGTAAGCTTGACTCTTTTGTGGCTCAAAAGACTAGACACAGATCTTCATGGAGAAGTCTATAAGAAAATAAACACAGAATACAAATCCACATGAATAAACGATAAAACAACCCAAAAGCAACATATCAGCTAGAAATCCAGGAAGTAACCCCCATAAAATGAGCCAGCAAAATTTATTCGAAAAACAATCACAGAAGAAAGTAAACAGTTAGCGCTTTCGTATAAGTAAATGTTATACTTCATCAGACATTCATTTGCAATTCTCCACACCTTAAAAAACATCTCAAATGTGATGTAATTTCCCCTCAATTAATTAACAAAATATATAACTTACGAAAAGACATTTAAAGACAACAGCAACAATGTCCTAGTTATGCTAAATAATCCTTTACAAATAGAATGTATATCAAACTATATAAAAATATATAAAAAAGATATGTGTGTACATACATATATATATATATATATATATATATATATATATATATATATATATATATATATATATATATATATATATTTATGAAATTATTAAAACGTATTGTATGTCAATGATATTGTTGATTTGCAAGTTGATCATTCTAATAGCTATAAGGCTGTGCTTAATCAAAATGAAGATTTTAAAGTATACAATTTTTCAGGCGTCTCTATTGATGGTAGAACAGCAGATTTGTTAGCTAAAGGAATGATATTTGTTCCTTCTGTATATAGTAATTTTACGAATACTATTTTAGATTTGAAATTATATCTTAGAAAAATAAATTTAAAATGATTATATCAGAGTAACATACTAAGGCACACTAGTATGTTTAATATGAGTAGTACATACAATCCGCCTCTCCATCCTAGGCTGGTAGCATATGAAAAAATGTGTGAGATAGATCTTAAAAACTTACACACATATAATGATAGAATGAAAGGAAGGAATAATCTTAGAACAAATGAATAAGAAGTACTAGTTCAATTGAAAAAAGAAAAGGTACTAATTATGAAACTAGACAGAGGAGGAGGAGTAGTTATCATGGATTTACAAGACTATAATAGGAGATTACAAAAATTTTAGATACAGCTACCTATCAAATGGAGCATATAGGAAAATATACATGCAATTAAATGATATGTTCATAGACAGACGCATCAGCATTGAGATGTATAATTATTTAAATGTTTCACCTGCAACAGCCCCAGTGTTTTTTGGAATGCCAAAAATACATAAATCCATTTCTAACCCCCCAATGCATCCCCTAGTTGATGAGAGGGACTCGATTTCCTCAGCTATTGCTAAGTATATAGATTTTGAATTTAAGCATATCCTTAAGAATGAGAAATAAATTTGTAAAGATTCCTGGTCCTTTTTGCACCATATCAATGACATAGAATATAATTGTAATGACATATTGGTTACTATTGATGTATGTGATTTATATACTGTCATTCCACAAGATAAGGGGGTAGAATGGACCAGTGAAATGTTAATGAAGTATCATATGCATCAGGATAAAATGAATTTATTAATTGAGCTATTAGAGATAGTATTGAATAATAATTACATCACATCCAATGGTACTTATTATTTACATAGAAGAGGTATTGCGATGGGGTCACTATGCAGGGGGGCGTATACCAACATTATCATGGCGTATTGGGAAAGGAAATATGTATTTAATATTAGATTTTATGAACATATTAAATCTTATCATAGGTTCCAGGATGACATCAGTATTATATGGAGAAGTACCAATTGGATGTTAGAGGAATTTTTGGCATATATAAATGATACAACAGCATTTTTAAGATTTACGTGGAAGGTTAGTAGTGAATGCATGGAGTACTTGGACATCAATTTAAGTAAGGAACATGCAGAAGAAAGGTATGTAGCTCAGATATACAGAAAGGAGACATATTCAAATAGCTTATTGCACTAAAGCAGCTCATACCCTCAACGTCAGAAAAAGTAGTTGTAAAAGGGCAAGTAGTTAGAGCTGCACATATGATTACCAAACAGCAAGATTTTTTAGATGAATCTATCAGTCTGTGAAGTACGTTTTGTTCTAGAGGATACCCCGGTACTTTCTTAGATGACATTATAGAAGAAGTAAGAATGAAAAGAAAGAGGGGCTGTTTTAAACCCATTTTAGATAACATTTACCACATTAATCAAATAGAAGGACATGAAGTGGAAAATAGAATTTCAGACACTAATAATTTTTCACATAAAACAGGTAGTAAAACAGATGATAACACAAATAAGTTTTCAGAAGCATTAATTATAACACAGTGAAGATTTCAGCCTATTAAGATGGATTTTTGAGAGAAATTGGATAGTTTTAAGTGAAGAGGAAGATTTCAGGAATTTAGTTGGTGAAAAAACAATTATAGTTAATAGGAGGGGTAAAAATCTATGGGATCTTTTAAAATGCAATGAAGCATATAAAGATATGCATGGCATGAAAAAATGTGAATTTTGTAAATGGTGTCACAAAGTAGAAAACAATATTGTGTTCACTATAAGAGGGAGAAAATATGTTATAAAAGGAAAATACAGCTGTGAATCTAAAGCTGTGGTGCATTTAGGTACATGTAAATCACGCTCAGCCTACTACATAGGGAAAACAGAAAGGACATTTTCCCAACGAATATATGAGCATGAATATGCAATTAGGAAATCTAACTTAAACAACGCTTTAGCCAAACATTCCATTAGTCATCCTGGACACCAGTTCACTTATACCATTATAGATCATGTAGATATGGATGATAAGAAGCCATGGAGCTTGCTTTTAGAATTAAAAGAGTTGGAATGGCAGGTAAGATTACAAACAGATAGTTGGCCAGGAATTAATGAACATAGCTCTATAGCCTCTATTCTTAAGATGAAGGCGTTTCAAAGAAATAAAATTAGTGGAAGTGTCTAAATACGTAGGCTTACTGAGTGCATAGATATAGGATTTGGTAGTATTTATTTATTCATATGCATTTATATTTAATATATTGAACCATATATTTATTATATTAGTAAACTTTTAATGATGGTTTTGTAATAATAGATGGATACGAATAGTCGTTTTAATAGATAATTTTATATATATATATATATGTATATATAATATATATATATATATATATATATATATATATATATATATATATATATACACATACACACACACATACACACACACACACACACACACACACACACACACATCTTTTTTATATATTTTTTATATAGCTTGATATACATTCTATTGGTAAAGGATTATTTAGCATGACTAGGGCATTTTTGTTGCTGTTGTCTTTAATGTCTTTTTGTAAGTTACATATTTTGTTAATTAATTAATGAGGGGAAATTACATCATGTTTGAGATGGTTTTTAAGGTGTGGAGAATTGCAAATGAATGTCTGATGAAGTATAACATTTACTTATACGAAAGCGCTAACCATTTACTTTCTTCTGTGATTGTTTTTCGATTAAATTTTGCTGGCTCATCTTATGGTGGTTAATACACAACAGTTAATAAATGGGCAAATTGCTATAGAGGCCTATAACTATATGTTAATAAGCCACCCTAGAATACCTACAATTTTAGGCATACCAAAAGTCCATAAATCCTTAGATAATCCACCCTTAAGACCAATTGTGGATGCCAAAGCCTCAAAAACCTTTAGTATTGCCAAATTAATTGATGATATGACTAAAAATATTCTAGATACACGTAGTTTTGTGATAAAGGATTCATTGGACTTTCTTACAAAAGTCACACAAGATATGTTTTTTGATAGTAATATCTTGGTCACTATTGATGTCTGTGACCTATTTTCAGTTATTCCATACCAAATTGGCCTTGAATGGTTTTATTACTATTTATGTGCTAATTCAACACTTAATCATAATACCATTTTAACTCTACAGACATGCATGGAAATGGTATTAGAGAACAATTTTGTAACTTTTGAAGGGCATCTTTTCAAACAAAAACAGGGGGTTGCAATGGGTGTGTGCTGTGCTCCCGTTTTTGCCAACATTGTTTTGGCACAATGGGAAGATTTGTTTATCATCAATTCAGAATTTAGGACTTCATGGGTATTGTATGGGCGATACCTAGATGATATAATCCTGTTCTGGAAAGATAGTGAGGATGACCTGAAGAGGTTCTTCACATATATTAATGGTACCACCAGTTTTTTAAAATTCACTATGAACAGTAACATGGAACTGATTAACTATTTAGATGTTACCATCAGGAAAGGTTATGAACATAATTGTTTTGTTTCCCAATTATATAGGAAACCAACCTATTCAAATTCACTACTACACTACACAAGTGCGCACCCATTGAACCAGAAAAAAGCCCTTGTGAAAGGCCAATATGTAAGATTGGCCAGAATGGTGTCTGATTTGGGGGATTTTCTGAGGAAATGTTACATATTAAAGAACATGTTTTGCAGGAGGGGGTACCCTAAAACCTTTGTCACTGACATATTTAATGAAGTTAGGACTAAGAGAATGAATGGTCATTTTCTTGCTTTATTAGGGCAGGTGGCTACCAAAAGTCCAAACCATCATGATTGTAAACAATTATATTTTAGACGGGTGCTTACCCTCACTTATACATCTAATTTCCATGATATTAAAAATATTATTTCTAAATATTGGAATTTTTTTTATGTTGATTCTGAATTATCAGGGAAACTTGGTAATGAACCAACAGTGGTTTATAAAAGAGACACTTCCTTCAAGGGACTATTTGAAAGGTTTAAATCTGGTACCCATAATGGTGGTACATTTAAGTGTGGGAGGTGTGCCCAATGTCCTTATGTTATGGATAGAGAAAAAATTAAGTTTAAAAATGTTGGGTTTATTACCAGTATGAAAAAGATGTACTGTTATAGTAAAGAGGTTGTCTATTTGGCTTTGTGCAGATTTTATGCAAGTTTCTACGTAAGTAAAACTAAGAATGCCCTAAGGACCAGAATATATCAACACCTATATGATATTAAAAATAAAAATGAAAAAAATGCATTATACAAGCATTTGCTTGTTGAACCTACCCATTCTTTCCTATTTTTTATTTTGGAGCGGGTGGACTTGGGACCCCGGGGGGGACCTGTGAATGAGTATCTGGAGTTTTTAGAACTCAAATGGCAAATTAGGTTAGATACATACCATACCCCTGGGTTAAATGACAGAATTTCTATATCTTCTTTGTTAAAATTAAAATCAATGTTTTTTTTATTTAACAATATACATTGTTAATGAATGTTTTTAAAGAAACATTTTTTGTATGGATTTATGTGATTGTTTTTTACTCAGTTTACAATAAGGTTTTGTAATGTATTTTTAATGAGGGGAAATGACGTCAGTGAATATGTGATTGGTTAAGCATTTTATTTAAACAGGTTCTAATTGCAGTATTTGTATTCTGAAGAAGTCATTTACCAGAGGAAAGTGCTTAATACTGTTGTATACTGTTGTTTTATTGCTTGCCCTGGAAGGACGTTGCTTTGATTTTTGTACTGGACTTGGTGTTCTTCATTGTTTATAAAGTATTTGCCAACTAAGTGTTGCTTTTGTCTTGCAACAGCTTCCATTTTTCTTAATTGTTTGTAAGACGTGGACTGTTCAAGGTGGAGAGATGTAAGAGCCATTTTTATGCCCTGCATTCTATTTCTAGAAAGGCAGCTGTCACCTTATTCTTAGCAAGCCTGGTGAGGGCAGTGTCCATAGGTCTTAAAATAGAATATTTTATTACCAAAACAGTACTACGGTTAGATGCAGTCTAATTTGTCTGTAAGGGCTTAAAACTCTGTACCCTTGAGACTCCTAGAGGAATGTGTACTGGCGGTGGGTGTGAAGGCTGAAGTTGGGTGTGTTCCTGAGTCAACTAAGGCCTGAGCTTTTTTAGTCTCAATACTTGGAGGATTAGGTTGTTTTCTTTTAACAACCCCAGCATAGGCTAGTTTAGTGGAAGTCATCTGAGTGTGCTTACCAAATGAGTTCTGATATGGGGAGGTAGCCTCTAAGTTAAGTAAATACATGAATAATACTGTATACTGAATCTTTAAGAGGTAGTAATAGTTTTTGCTAAGCATGAAACAATTACTATTTTGCCTCAAAATATTTAGTGCTACAAGGCTGACTACAGAAGTGGCAAAAGCTGATTAAGATTCCATATTGGCCAGTGTTGATGAAGGGGTATAACAAATCAAATTTATTTCCTTTTTTAAGAACATTTTCATGAATTTAACATATTTACAGTATATGCATAGAAAGGAAGAAAGTCTTCTTTACGCTGCCCCCATCCTTACTAATGTTCAAACATCTCTCTCTCTCCAAACTTGAGCAAACATATAACAAAATAGCCAGATTTGCCTCCAGTCTTCCATACAAATCTCATCACTGCCTCACCCTTACGACACTCCAGTGGCCTGAATTCCCTAAACAACTACTTTTTTCTCAACTAGATATTTCATATTCTATCCTGAATGATCCCTCTTTCTGCCCCTCCATCTCTAATCTGCCGTCCACCTCCGTACTACCAGCAAACACCTCCTTGACATATACAAACCCAATAAAAACATTGGAAAGTCCCTTTATAAGTACTCCATAGCCCATGCATGGAACTTACTCACTATCAATATAAGAAGCACTCTTCAAACATCAATTTTCAAACAAGAACTTAAACGTTATCTGCAAAAGACGTGATCCTACCCTTGTCAAACCTCCACTTGACTTATTTTCCCTTCTTATCTACATAATTTCTTTACCCTCATATACCCTGCACCTTCTGTTACTTTTTCTTCTTTTTCCTATTTTTAATTGTACCATAAATAAATAAATAAATAAATAAATAAATAAATAAATAATAGTTTTTTGTATTACTATTGACTCTTTGTACATTTGGAATTACTTCATGTATGGCATTCCACTGAATTTCATACTCTGTCTTTTTTAATATGTAATATTTATAGATTTGTTACCTAACAGACTTATGTTATGCTATTAATTGCTAGTAGACTTATGTTATCTGTTGGTTATATCTTTGTAACTTTTGTAATAATTGTTAATTTTCTGGAGCTTTTCTCCTCTGGTCTCCACTGAAAATGGGCCCCTGGCTCAGCTGGACTACCCGATTAACAAATGTCAATAAATAAAATAAATAAATATAACATTGCATACTGTTTTACAATGTTAGGAATGCATTAAATCATTAAGATATTCTTATACAATTAATACATTCAAATCTGTTTCTCACTTAATGTATTGGTCACATTTTGGAACATCTATATTTTACTATTGCTTACATGTCTAGTTCTCCTCATGATAAACTTTTAGGGTATTTTTTAAAAAGCAATGTTTATATTACTATTATTATTATTATTATTATTATTATTATTATTATTATTATTATTATTATTACTATTATTATTATTATTGAGTTATAAAAACTTATACAATTGTTATGTTGTTTTTTGATTTTTTTTATTTTTATTGTTTTTTTTTTCATTTTGCTCTATAATTCCATCTACAAAGTGATGTATTGCAATAATTTATATGCAAATGTATATCATTCTGGATAAGCAAGATGCATAACAAAGAGTAAATTTTTTACTTCAGTACACTTTATGGATTTTCCAAGTTCACTCACTAGCTAAAGCACAACTCTTGAAAAAAATAAACTAATTATATTTGTGCAAGACAGTAACAAAATGGCCCCGGTATTCATGAAGCTTGCACCAGGCGCAGGCGTAGCATAGGCGGTATAAAGCCAAATATGGCTGTCGAGCGATTCAGGTACGATCCAATTCCACGTGCACTACCAGCATATGCCAGATCTGTGCAGCTCTCGGCTCATGTATGCTAATCACCCCATGCTCAGTAGTGCAGCATGCAAATGAAGGTACATAGCAATTCATGAAGTGGTGCAGGCATAGTAAGCATACAGAAATGTATACCCAAAAAAAAAATGGTTTACATTTTTCCAAACAGAACATCGGAGCCATAAAAGCGGAACACATTTACGTATTACAAAGTTAACATATGCCAATGGCTAAATATACAGCCAATGGCATAAAAAAACACGCACAACACATAAAAAATAACATTTAATGTCATGGCCACACTAACGCAAAGTACAACCGCAGGGCATGTGTGTGTGTAAATGGGAACACAAGGAAAATATATACAGATGTCATAACATTGCAATGTAACACAAATCATGATGTCACCATAATAGTCAATGGTATGCATGCTACACCACAACCAAGGTGCAAGGGTTGCTAAGGGTCTGTGACAGTGTTCGGTGCGGTAACTATGAATTAGTAGTCAATGGCATGCAAATGAGGCAAGTAATACTGAATCACAAACATCCTGCCAGCCTAAGGATGTACCATATGGTGCAGCGGAACAACACCGAGGAGTGCCCTGGAAGTATACATGACATCAGCAGTGGGGTGTGCCACCATAGCTATAAGTACATATACAAGTAGCTAATCCGGGTTGCCCATTGCTAAGCAAAGCCGCAGGATAGGGGTGTGGATGTAGCCATAGCTTTGCTTAGCTGAGAGCACACATGGTGACCGAAAGCGCATGTGTACGTGGATGACAACATGCTCGAAACCTGGTAAACGGCTGTGCTCGGCACGCACCACAGCTGAAACAGGAATGTTACGGGAAGACAATAAGGAAATGCCGCAGTAGGGTAATTGGAGTACAACTGAGTAATTAACACCTATTAACTCACAGTGGGCCATTGATGGTAGCTAACAAGGCTGCTAGCAGCAACCTGCAGAACAGGATAGGGGAGGTACCAGATTGCAATGAAAAGAGAACTGTCACCGCAGAGCAAAGCAAACCTGCAGTAGATTGGCTATAGAACACATTTCACAACACAATCCTGGGTTGGGAAAGTACAAAACAAGAAAGCACGCTGCTGGATGCATGCCTGACAATGGGAGAGGAATCGTTATGAAAAGTGAAGGCAAGGGCAAGAGGTGATCCACGGCAGCTAAATGTAACTCAACACCAAAGGCACCACAATAGCAGTACCTGCGGTAAAACACATAAGTAAGATACCCTGCAGCTCTGATTGTACATACACACCCTATGATATCATCAGTTTCCAAAGCACAACAGTATAAAGTGTGAAGGCACCTCACACACACTCATGTATTCCCAAACACTGCACCATCAGTGTAAGCAGATGGGGAACTTTTACAGTGTACTTGTTGGGAGCTGCCATAGCTGTGATTCATCACCATGTGTTGGAGACTGAAGGTGGTGTGGAGGATGATGCTGACAACCACCTCAGGCCCTGGAGGAGGAGAAGAGTATTCAGACCAAGGGTAACCTACCAGGGGCTAGATGATCTGGAGATAGTAGAGCGTTACAGGGTGGACAGGGACATCATACAGCAAATCATTGAGCTGTGCTGGCCATACCTCAGAGCCAGAAACAACAGAGAGGAACCCATCTCAGTGGACACGAAGGTATGTGTAAGCTTGAGAATACTAGCCACAGGTACCTTTCAAAGGCCAACTGGAGATATCATGGGGATCTCACAGGCATCAGCATCCAGGGCACTCCACCAGTTCCTGGATGCCATGTTACCACATGCCAATGAGCATATATACTTCCAACAACCTCAGGAGAAGTTGGCCAGCAATATGCAACTCTTCCACCATGTGGCATACTACCCGGAGGTACTGGGCACAATAGACTGCACGCACATACATATCAAGTCACCACCTGGTGAGCATGGTAGGCAATACATAAACTGCAAGGGATACCACTCCATCAACTGCCAGGTCGTGTGCAATGCCCAGGGCATTATCACGGATTTGTGTGCTGGAAGCCCTGGAAGCTACCATGACTCCCACATCTGGCATGCCTCACAGCTGTACCAGGTATTTGTCAGGAGGGACATCCCATATGGCCACCTTGTGGGGGATGCTGGCTATGCACTGGAGCCATGGATGATGACTCCCATCAGAAATGCACACACACCCATGCAAGAATGCCATAATGAGGCACACTCACAAACCAGAATCATCATAGAGTGTGTGTTTGGGATGCTGAAATCATGGTTCCATTGCTTGAACATATCTGGTGAGCCTTGCAGTACTCTCCAGGCACGTGTGCCCATATCTTCATAGTATGTGCCATGCTACATAATATGATCCCGCGGAAACAGCTGCAGCAGGGACATAATGGTGAAGGCCCTCACAGCCCACCACAATTGCCAGGGGCATCACAGGCACAGAAGGATTCAGACCACGAACACCCTGTGCCAGCCCCAGTAGGCAGATGGAGGCAAGCCCAGTATGCCCCTGACTTATCAAAGAGGGAATATATAGCACATACACTGACAGTGTAGGCCCCTATGGACTGACACACTTCTCCACCTGCACACACAGTAAAATGGATGGCACACACACACGACCTCCTGTAGATTGCAAAAGCAACGGTATACTGCACATGCGTATGCAGTACATCACAGCTGTGGACAAAAGCAAAGGAGAAAGCAAGATCTCCATTGCTTTTTTAAAGCTGTCTCGCTATGTTAAACTCCTTTAACATAGCGAGACACTTTGTAAAAAGCAACAGAGATCTTGCTTTCTCCGTTGCTTTTGCCCACAGCTCTGATGTACTGCATAAGCATACACATGCACAGTACATCAGAACTGCCACAGAATAACAGACAGCTGTGGAAGGGCAGCAAGGAGGCATTATACAATGCCATTATTTAAGAAAAATAATTATTTTTCTTCTTAAATAATGTCATTGTATAATAGCAATAACCCACTTCTGGGGGTGGGTAATGCTGGATTTACCCACGGTTGTGTTTGTTTGGCCACTCAGGCTTCGCCCTTGTGAACAAACCACACCAACCGCAGGTAAATTCACCATTACCCACACCCAGGCATTGGTTATTGCTATAATACACTATTACAAATATGTGCTATGGACATGAGCTAAGCATAGGGTTACCACCTTTCCCACCTTGCGAGGGGCAGTCCCTCTATGAGCGGTAGTGTCCTGACCAAAATGAGTACAAATACTAATGTTCTACAATCCGTTCTGCATGTTCCATAGTTAATGTAATGATTGCATAAAATAGACATCTGTATCTAAAATACCTACATGTAACAAGAAACAGGATAAGCAAGTAAATCGCTACAAGAATATAAGCTTTTATATAGGCATATATGTAAAGTTCTATACTTTGTACTGACTGTGGGTATGTGTCGGCCTCTAAAATCCAATGTGTGTCCTGCAAATGTCCCACTATGGCCATTTGAAAAGGTGGCAACCCAAGCCAAAGAGGTTCAGTCACCAACACAACTCCAATGGGTGCAAATATTTGTGACAGAAATACACAAGACAGCTTTCATGTAGCAACATTTCATTACATACCGATGTATTTCCAAAGGGATTGAAGGACCAACATCACCTGCATGCTATATAGGAACCAATTAACAATGGCTTAATGAATAAGCCTGCAATAACCATAGTATTAGTCTACTAAATGATAGGTCTTCAATTAGGGAAGGCACCCACATACACATATGGAATATGTATAAATGCAGCTCCTACACACCTTCATCTGCTATGTACACCCACCTACATCTCCCCCACCCCCTTAACAATTGCAATACAGACTGTATTAACATAACAAACATCCGCTCACTCTATGACATCTGCAGAAGCCTTAACATACCTTGTGAGAGACACACTGTAATGGCCCTATGTGGAATCATTGCCGTTGTACAATGGAACAGATGCCGATGTTACAGGGTTTGGTTGCAATAATCCCGTATCAGACGGCTGATATAACAGCTGCACTCATATGTAGAACTACATCCTCTAGCCATTTCATACAATCCATGGGGGCCATGAAGTTAAAATATCTGTGTGTGTCTCCATTTAGCTGTTGCAATTCATCACAAACAACACATCCAGGCCGTCTTCCTCGAAGGTAAGGCAAAGGGACAATGCCCAAGTGAAGTATTCAATTATACCCCACTGTTACCATGTAATTGGCTAATGGAGAAGCTGCACAGCTGATGTGCATGTAATTGTCTACTCCAGAACACCAATTGGTGGCAGGATACCACATGTTACTGGTATCTACGTATAAAAGGATGGCTTGTCATACATTCAAACCATATGTACATACGAGAAAACCATTAAAACAGAAAAGGAATAGGACTGATATTATCATCAACTCAGACTACTAAGAAGGTATGTAGAACACTCAGTATGTTAGTGTATGTAGTGCCTGTTCTGTATTAATGAGAGTGTACGCAATGCATATAGTGGGAAAAGGTATTATGTAGTGATGTTTTGTTGAGCATAGTAACGGTCATAGAAATTGTGTGTACTGCTGTGGGCCATGAGGTAAACACCTCATACACCACAAGGGATGCTACATAAGGACTTTAAACACAACAATTCCACTCCAGCCACTATCAACAGCAGGGTTTGTCCAACAAGTACGTGCCATAACAGGGGATAGTATATGTTGATATACTGTAACAGTAGGCAAATGTATGGGTGTATAACTGAGAATAACATGTCTAAGGTGGTCCTGCTGTGCAATATGATTTGCATTGTGGGATATTGTTGTAAAACTGCAAAATGTACAGTATTGTAGGTAGATATGTCTAACATTTTACATAGCATTACTGTTATATTATGCAAACATCAGGTATGTATATTGGCATGTACAATACACAATAACAGGATACATATGACTTGTAGTCACCAGACAGTGTATCAGCATGATAGCTAATTGAAATGGAAGAGCTAGTCAATTATCCATGCACAAAGGACATGTAATAGCTTCATAGGTTCATAGTTAGGTACTATGCTGTCTGGCCAAGTACATTTGTAAGCCTAACTACAGTGTTTTCACTTGCGGCACCTCCCTAGGTTAGTGTCCTGTGCCTGTGAACAGCATAGCCATTCATTTCCTGCACCTCTGTACAGCAGAGCCACTGCAGTGATCCCTGGTGTACATGTCTGTCTCCCATCCACCCATCAAGGTATCTCTTGAAGAGTGCTAGTGAGGGTCCCTGCCTGATGTACATAGAAATCCTGTTCCAAAGCATGGTGAGTGTCCGGGTCAGGAATGTATCCCTCCAGCACATCCTAGTCATTATTGCATTTAGGTACATATCCCAGAGCATGTGGCTCTCAGAGGCTTTTGCTTATGTGGAGCATATCCATCAATATTGTTTTGGACAAGGGCCTTGTATGTTCAGCAGAGATCACCTCTGAGTATGCAGTCTGCAAATGTGTACAGTTGGGGTTTCTGTAGTTGGGCTGCATACGTCATCCTTCGGAGGTCAGCAATCCTCTTGATGTGGTAATGTTGTGGTATTTAAAGCCATTGCTGTTGTCTCGTAAGGTACATCCCAAATGGGGTGTTATACCCTTTAATGTGTTTCATAAGTCATGAGTAGAGAGGTACAATGGCTGCCTTTGTTCTGGCTACAAACCCATTAGAGATTAAGGTGGCCACATAGAAGGATATCCAGACCACCTTGGCAATATGGTTATCAATGGAGGGGATACTATCTACTTGGGTTCTAAGATCCCTTATTATGTCTTATGTATGTAGGGGACTACCACCTATGTGATAGTCCGTGGGTGATTGGTGTAATCCAAAGAGGATGTCTATGCACCTTGTGGCATGCAGCTTGAGGCCATGTTATTGACACCAGGTATCCATCCCAGTGACACCCTTATGGAGGGTGTCTGTATCAGCTGGTGAATCAGTCATGGCCCCTAGTTTGCAGTCATCTGCAAACCTATTCAGGGTAAGTCCTTCTGTGCTAGCCTATACCTCAGAGAAGCATATACTGAAGATGAGGAGCCCTATGACCAAAGGCTGGGGGATGCCAATTGTAAATGATTTACAGTAGGAACTAAGGTATGCTACCCTCACTGTGTGGGTTCTGTTCATGATCCACCTTGCATAACATCTCGTGACGTAGGGGTTGATGTGCAGGTGGATATGTATGCTGACAATACCAGAATGGGAAACTATGTTGAAAGCCTTTGAGAGGAGAAGGTAGGCTGTGTGGACCTCCTTACCCTCATCTACTGTCTTGGTAACTGTCTCAAAGGACTCCACCAGATTTAGGAGGCATGGTCTGGCCCTAACAAATCCAAACTGGGTGGGATCAAAGGTTTGGAGGCCACCAATGTCTCTGTGAATGAGATCCATGATGATGTGCTCCATAGCCTTGCAGAGCAGTCTAGTCAGGCATATAGGGCAATAGTTCCCCTGGTCCATTTTGGTGCCACCTTTGTGGAGTGTAATAACTGTTGTTGTGCACCATTCAGGGGCCACAATGCATGATGCAAGGCTATTAGTGAATTTGGTGCCCGAGTGGGGAGCCATTTCGTTCTGAAATTCGTGGAAATTGCAGCCTGGAATGTTGTATGGTCACATGGATTCTGTGTTCCTGGCTTTAGAGAGTGCAGCTTTGAACTGCATAGTTGTGATTGCAGGGACTCTGCATTGTTCCTGTATAGATTTGGGCCCTTTAGGGTGTGAGATGGGTTTAAAGTTAGCACTGAACCTATCTGCCAGGATGTTGCCAATGTCAGTTGGTTCTCTAATGTTCATGCCCAACTGCTGTATGTCAGAGCAGATGTGGGTATCGCCATCGAGAGTAGTGACATACCTCTAGAATACTTTGTGGTAGTCCTTGGATTGAGTCACAGTAATGTTTACATAGCTAGCTTTGGAGGATGTGATAAGGGATCTCAGATTCCTACTGAGGCTGACCAGGGAGCTCCCCCACTCATGGGATTGTACTCTACTTTGCAACAGTCTCCTCCTTCTGTTGTACATTATGTCCATGGCAGTGGACCACCAGACTGGTGTCTGTTTTCTGGTGGGTATCATCATGGCTCTGTTTGGGATAGCATGATCCATGTAGTTGTATAAGTGCTAATTAAGTGCAGTTGTGTATGATTCAGCGGTTGTAACTGTATTGTCCATCTGCATGGCTGTCATGACATTTACTACTGCTGTCATAAGAAGCCTGAAGTTGTCTTTTTAGAAATATTGTGTTTTCCGTAAAGGGCGTGGTGCCGGGATGTGGATAACAAGGGTGATTAGCGTATGTTCGGATCTGAACAATGAGGAGATAACCACAGGTGTGGAACACCAGTCACACATGTTGGTAATGTCCAGGTCTAGGATATTGTTGGCCCTGGTGGTGGTGTGGATAGGTTGATCCAGCTGATTGGAGGTTATGAATCCCAGAAAGTGTTGGCCTAATGTGTCAGTACATGAGTAGGTATCCCAGTTAATGGTGGGTAGTGTCAGTTGCACATCAGTAGTTTCTGTTTGAACCCTACTTTCCAGTACACCAAGAAGTGAGGACCGTTAACAGTGGGGTATGGTGTGGAATCTGTAGCAAGCTACAATTTGTATAGCAGTTATGGCCAGAGTTAGTTGCACTTGGATTACCTCTGATGCATTGCGCTAAGAAACCAGCCTGGAGGTGTGTATATCCTTGGGAAATATGGACACAGCTCCGCCGTGGGTGTTCCAGTTCCGGTTACATGACTGAAAGGTGTGGTCTGAGTAATAGCCTGTTAGTGCAGGGGTGCTCTCAGGAGCCTAGAAGCAGATCCCAGTCACTGCAGAGATATCAAAGTGGTCCATTACAAGGAGTGCCTTGGGTGATTGCATTTGAGATGAAGATGTCAAGCACTGAGTAGCATTACCCTCAGGTTTTGCTTGCCTGTTCCTGTTATGGTGGTGAATATGTTATTTGAGCCATGCCTAAAACAGGCACTATAGGAGCAGCAAGAGCCTTAGATGTTATCCGTAATCCCAGGGCCAACAGGTGCAGGCCATCTGTGCCAAAGCATTGTGTTCTGTCGACCATATCATTCAAAGCAGACAGATACTGGATACCCTTGGAATGACACCAGAAGCATAGCCAACTGTTGAAGTAAATAATTCAGTCCTTGTACTGCATTATCAGCCTGGACGAATGCCGAATGCTTCTCAGTGCTAGGGTAATACCTGCCTGGGCTACAATATCGGAGAGCTATTCCATGTCTCTGTACATGTAGTCCAGGAAGTCACATCTCAGGGCATTCACACTAACATGGAGAATGACACAGTCATATTGTACCTGTTGAGGAGTGACCTGAGTGCATAGGTTATGTTGCGGATCCTATTACCTGACAGCCATCTGAAAGTGACTATCACCTTATGTAGCCTGCTGAGTGGGACATCAGTGTGACCGCCTATAGAGTCACCTATGACTTGTGTGTTGGGTACGTTATATCACCCTATTGGCTGTGGTTGAAGGGTACACTGAGTTTGTGGGATATAAGTAGTTAGTGTTGTGTTGGGTGTTGGGGGCTGCCTGCATTTCTGCTTTGGAGTTCTCTTTTGCCTAGACAGAGTAGTATTGAGAGGCTCCGCAAATGTTGTAGTCTTACTATGTGTGGCCTGTGGTAGTGGAGATCTAGTGAGACTATGTGATGAGTGTGGTGTGGTGCAAACGTTTAACATCCCTACATGATTGTCAGTTTCAGTCTGGGTTGGAGAGAGCTTTACCTCCAGCATGGCTAAATATGTGCATCTCCCACAAGTTGTAGCGTTGTATGTTAGGAGGGGAGTATTAACTGTGTACACGAGACAATTTCTATATCGACTCATGATGCCCATATTGATCATAAAGACAGGCGATAACACTGGGAATTGACACTTGGACATGCCTGAATATTTAACTATTTCCCACTAGATATGTGAGGAAAGTGTGTACAACAGTTGTTTTACTCTAAGCAAGTGGGAAATGTAAGTACAAACAGTGTTTACCTGTAGGAAATGAGGAGGATTGAGTGTTATAGTAATTAGTAGCTCATGAAGTGCTTACATGTTCTGAACAAGTGCTAAGCATGAATAAGCAATACAGATAGGATGTTGGATAACATAAACACACTGCCCCCCCAACAGGTACACAGTCACATATCCATGAACACTACAGAGCCCCTGTAACCATAACTATGATGGGACAAGGAGAACTCAGGCTGCATGTGACCTGCCCACATCTCTGGTTGTATCATACACATATGGCAAAACAGTTTGTTCTACACATACACATCATGTAAAACATAGCTTCATGTCAGTCTGTGAAAACACTGAATGGTGCACACCAACAGTTATCACAACCCACAAAGTGGAGACACCACTCATAATGGGAGGCACTGCACTATTACCCTGCTGAGTCTGGTCTGAAAGTCCATGAACCTTAATCAGCATATATGTTGTTAGCAGTACAGATGTAGATGACAGTATGGATGATTTCACACTGCATATCATACCTGTGACAGGTCATAGGACATCATCACCCATACTGTGTTCCACCTACACTCAGTATACTAGATGTACCTTTGTATGTCACAGGAGTGTTCTGCCAGTGGACTGTTGACAGAACCAACACTACAAAAGGTGTCTGAGTAATATGTGCATATCACACCAGTGGCAGCTACAGTAAAAAATGGTTAATTTGTTGTACTCCCCCTCATTATAGCCCATACCACACAGACAAATGGGAGGCATCTGCGTATGTAAGCATGTGAATGGCTATGACCTAGGAGCAATAGCTGACTCAGTTTTGTGGACAACATACAGAATAGGCTTTGTGGGTGAGGTGTGTGACATATGTGCACAATCTGACAGCTGCATATTGCATTGTCACTGCTAGGTTAATAACCCTGTACCCATGAACTACCACCTAGGCAGCGGTCAACATAATGGACACTGTGTGTAAGGGATGGTGCTGTGCAGTTTACCTCCCTGAGCTAGTGACATCACCAAGCCTATTAGGTAGTCATACGAAGCAACCCTAGTCATAACAGGGTGCCATCCATGAACATGGAGATCAATGTACAGCCATACCCATCACTCAAGTGACCAATATCGGATCACATATCACCTTTAAGGGGTATTGCCTGTGTTTGGATGGGTGACACCAGCCTTCACAATCCTCATCTCCACTATGTAGCATGATGCCTACCCTGCATAAAGACATGTCCAACACAGTGATGTTGGACATGCTACATATACATATCCTGATCTGAAATACATACATCATGGACATCCACCTTCCTAGTACAAGGATCGCCAACATGCTGGACAGATCCTTGTGCCATACACGTTACATACTCCTACCATGCTATGCAACCCTGTCCAGCAAAGCTGCACATTTCACCTCTGTCAGACATGGTGTGATGACCGCATGGATCAGTTATGTGGCACTGCTTCACCTGGTGCCTGAAACATGGCTGTCGGCTACAGCTCGAAAACCTTACATCCTATGCTCATACATGGCCCAGGGCATACAGACTACTACATGACCTTGGCCGTACATGCTATAGTTGATAACCATCCATGCAAATACCATCCAGCTAGCCAATGTCCCATGTGTATCACATGTACAACACAAGCGATACATGGCAGGATGTTGAACTGCTGTACATTGCCGTGTAAATGTATATGGCAAAACACCTGCATGTAAAGGCTTCCGTGTGCATGTCTGCATTGTCACAGGTCATGTCCGTTAAGACAGTGTATGTGTTGATATGTGACATATACACAGCATCAAGGTCGACAGCATTAATGTGGACACATCCAGGCATATGCTGATAGATAAGAACACCAGTACAGGCAAACAGACATGCCTACATCAAGACAGCATCCAAATGGAGTATGAGCAATGCAATCAGGTGACACACATATATGGTTATAATATCCAATCCCCATTGGGCTTCACATGTGTGTGACACAAACATGTCAGTGGTGTCAGTGTCATGAAGATTTGCAAAGACAACTGTTCATATGTACTAAATGTCATACACATGTATGTGCAGCTGTATCTCTGTGCATCTCTGAGATACTGTGACCTGTCTCCATCATTATGTCTTCCAGATATGCCTCGAGAAAGGCTCCCAGCCTATACCCACTTGGAGGATGAGGCCCTTATACCTTATCTCCAAGACAAGTATGATGTCTTGTTTAGCCATGTGCCACAGCATGCACAGCAGCATGATGACCTGTGGCAGGAACTTCACAGGAGGGTTAATGATGTGGGTGGCCATAACCGCACATGCCAGCAGGTGTGCAGACACTGCATGGACCTGATCAGACGTGCAAAAGAGCATGCAAAAGCAATCGGCAGGGAACAAGGTACAACAGGTGGTGGGCCACCAACCCAGCCCCCACTCACACGTACCAAGGAGCTACTGGCCAAACTGGGGACACCATCAGAACAGCATCCACAAACCCTAGCTGCCATTGTGGAGGTGAGTGTCTCTCAACCACCGAGCCTGGAGTTGCCTGGTAAGTCACTACTGCACATATAACTATTATAGCCCATTTAGTTGCATGTGTCACTGTACAATATGTAATGTAACATCATATGCAAGGCATGTATAAACACTTGCCGCATACTATAGTATTCTACTCTGTGTATGCACACATGTGCATACTCCATAGTATATCCTATTGTACTGGCAAATGTGTTAACATGCACATTGCACCATGTAGCAGTTATACAGTCATGGATAATGATCATACTGCTGTGTCACCCCTATATAGGTACCTCTGGAATTCCGCAGAGACAGCAGGCCATTGCAGGTGAGACAGTTATAAGTATCAGGCATGTTAATGCACAGATCTATTCACCATGTGGCCAGTTAACACATGTACACATAATGTATGGTCCGCTCACAATATACAGGTCACATCTTTAATCCATCACACTGGCTACCCATGTGCAATACTTACAAAGTAAGTGAAACACTGACATGGAACCACAGAAACTGTCATTGCTAGATGTGTGGACAGCTGTGCATACAATGGTGGAGATGTTGTTCAATGTAGGAATATGTACTATACCTCAGAACTACACATGTGGGGTACACAAACAGTACTACATTGTGAGCTGGAATATGGGCAGCCCACAGGATTCAATGTGAATATGCCCTTGCAATGAGTGCACACATTGTGCTGTGCCATCTGACATGTCCATGACATGTAGTGGTCCGGCTGCAACATTGTCTCACTAACCCATAAAACATACCCCACATACCAAAATACAACCCTTTGTGTGCATAACCCTGTGGACAGTGGAGTATCTGACATCTACGGGTGCATGTCATATGAGACAACACAGACATGTGAGATAGATGGCCATCACAACTGTTTGGCCAACACATGCTCACCCATGGCCATGGAGGATGGCCAGAGACATGTAGCAACACACAGTAGATGTGATGTGTTTGTGTGTATACCCTGTTGTACATTGCCTACACATGGTCCAACTATAGCCTTTGTTGAATGGTTATATTGCATATGTGGAACACTGGACATCATACAAGCCTGTGAACAGCTTGTGGAGGCGTCACTTAATTCAACCACATATGATGTATTGAACATCATGACTGTGTCACAGCATGACAGTAGTCACCTGTACAGCATCCACATACATACACAGACAACCACATCAGGCCACAGATACAGCACATTTCCCTTGCTGCTGTTGGACATTACTGTCAGCCATGCACCTCATGTGTGTGGTACACAAATGTCATGTGGGACATGGTGTATTGACAAGTCTGCCATGTGTGGACATGGTTGCCAGGCAGCTAAAATATGTTTGCAGATGTGCAGGGGTGTCATCCATATGTCCTTCGGTGACCTGTGTCACACATTACACATTATGGTTTAGTGTGTATACACCTCAGTGATGTGGGTCACAGCCCACAGTATATATGTATTGTGTATGCATACAGTCATGGCTATGCACCATGTGTGTAATCCAAACTGCATATCAATAGAAATACCTCATGATTTCATGCAATGGCACTGTGTCTGTACTTAACACTGTATAGCAATATAGACTCCTCATAATACCCTTCAATGGTCATGCACATCTGCTAAAAGTGCAATTTATCAGTAGGGTGTACAGACAATGCTGCAATGTGACACCATTACACCACTGTACATGTGACAGGTCACCATTGTGTCAAACATGTATGCATGTCAATGCACACGTCAGCAGATTACATGTCATACTACATGTTAATGTCAAGATCTTATGCCTCACATCAGCCATGTGTACTGTTAACCTGTGCTGGTCCACATAGTGTAACACAGGGATGCATGCTTACTACCATGATTGTGTGAAATGCATGGCTTCTGCTATGACACATGTTTGCTGTTGTGTGCAACCCAGAAATGTATGATAACTACCACTATTCTTGCCTGAGCTGCATGCCGTCTGCTGTATCACATGCATGTTGCATGCTTTCTGTCAAATCACATGCATGGTGTGTGTGTGTGTGTGTGTGTGTGTGTGTGTGTGTGTGTGTGTGTGTGTGTGTGTGTGTGTGTGTGTGTGTGTGTGTGTGTGTATGTGTGTCTGTGTGTGTGTGTGTGTGTGTGTGTGTGTGTGTGTGTGTGTGGGTGTGTGTGTGTTTGTGTGTGTGTGTCTGTATTGTAATGTAGAGTCTTTGTTTGCCTTCACAGGTGATGTAGGTGCGTTACCTTCTTGCGGTCCATCTGATGTTAGTTTCCCCTTAGACTCTAGCAGTCATGATGAACATATGCTTGAGGCACAGGCAGGGTTGTAAGGTGCTGAATCTGTGCCATTGGTTGCCATTCCACCAATATCCCCCTCATCCCCACACACAGATCTCATGCCAACACATACCCCATCACCAGTAGCCATAGAGGAAGGACAGTTAGCGTGTGGTAGCTTGGAACAGGAATGTGTGGTGACTACGGAAGTTGTGTATTCACACCATGGTGTCAGTCAAATGACTGGAGATGTGCCACATAGGCATGTGGCCAGTGCTGCTCGTAGGAGGACCTGTGGTTGACATGCCCATGCAGGACAGAGTGCAGTAGCTGGTGTTACCAGACGCATGTTTCAGACTGTAATGGCGGCACAGGCACTTGCTGAATGGCAGAACAGAAAAGGGCAGAGGCTTCCGAGGGCTGCTATCCATTCTTTAAACAACAACATCCAGGCATTGGCAAATGCGCAACTGCAGATTGCTGATGTTTTGAACAGACGACTGGGTGACATGGTTGGAATCCTTGACCGTGGCATGACAATCCACGAGTGTGAGCTGTCTGTGCTGGAACATCTGGTAGGAGTGAGGTGTAGGGCACATGGACGTAGGCCAGCTACATCACCTGGTGCAGGTCTACGTGAATGAGTTACCTCACATGCCCGCTCCCATAGTGGTGGTAGCAGCAGCAGTGCAGCTGGTGCTGCACTGTCCACACCAGGACACAGCAGGCCATGGGGACATGGCCCTGGACAGTCCCAACAAGGACATGGTTCCAGTGGACATGTGTCATCGGACAGTACCCAATCTGCACCGCTGCCTGGTAGTGCCCGTGCAACCCCTGGCAGGCACAGGTCACATGGCCGTGGCCAGACACCGTGAGCTGTAAATCCTGGTCTGTATAGTCTGGAGCTGTCAATAATACCCCTGTGTAGGCCAGACACATGGCAGAACTGTGTGCACACATACACGCACACACCAGAAACATCTGTAGGGCACTGCAACACTCACATGCATAACAACCACACATGGCCAATTAGCTCACAGGACCTAACCCACACACATTATATCATCCACTGGTGCAGCCTAAGCCCCTGGCAAACATTATCTCCCTGTGCATATGATGATGCCTGTGCCATATCCCTGTCATCCACACCATTGGTGAAGGGACATGTTCATATGGTCTGATGCACAGGGTGAGCAGAATACTGAGATAAGTGTAGATTACAATTGTTGTGTACTGTTGACACGCAGCAGATATACCATGTAGTACAGGTTCAGAATGCATTGTTTTCTGTTTACAGTTTGTGTCTTGGTAACAACAGTAACAACATGTTGGTAATGATGTCCTGCTTCCCTCCTTCAGATCTAATGGCATGTGCCATTGAGTATCAGTGTTTACAGTTTCCCATGTGTAAATGTGGACTACTCACAGGCATGTATGGCAACACCAGCATGCTATATATAGCTTCAACCTCACTGTTAGAAAGGCTGACATTCCAAAGATGTCTACACATCTACTGATCCAGGAGCATGTGAGCTGTGTACTAAGCTACAGTGGCTAGAGACGTGACATCCATACCGGGTGACATCACAGGTACAGTTACATGGGGCGGGGAGTTTACATAGCGGTCTAGCTGATGACAAGAGTAGAGGCCAGTTGATAACTTGAGGCCTCACTGTGTAACAGTAATACACATTCACATTACAGGATGAGAACACACAACTACACACACACACACACACACACACACACACAGTTATTCGCACACATGTATTCAGACACAATAACATGCCCATACTCACTGGGTCAATGACACTGTGACACACACAAACACCTGATAGTGTTGAGGTGAGGACCCCTGCCTATGTGGTAACCACCATTACAGTACTGTGCACCCACATGATGTGACACAGAGAATGAACATGTACGGGTAGTCAGTAATGCCTAAGATCAATGCATTCAACAGGGTAGTAGATTTCTTCACCTGGAGGGGTTAGGGGTCCTATCTCTTCACTATGGTAACATACATACTCACTCCATGGAGCAGACAGCCATACATACATACATACACACACACATGCTGTGGAGTCCACAATTGAATGCACCAATGTAATGCACATACAGATAGCTCACATGTGTGTGATACACACTCCACCCCTGCCTATGTCTTGCTTTCTACACTGCAGTATGTACCAATCTCTACAACAGTGTACAGGGGTGTGTAACAATTGGGATGTATTCCCCACCATACATGGCATATATGGACACACAAGCAAACACACATGGCAGTACTGTGAATCAAACACCTGCTATCTTATGATACGTATGACAAACATGCAGCAGTATTGCCCACATTACAATGTGTACCGATGCTGCCTTTTGCAATTGTGCTGATATATGCACACGGGAGGTATTAAGTGTTACAGGTGTCAAGTGATTTACAGTCAGTGACACACTAACTGCTGTGTAGGTTGTATGTCTTCCCCTTCAATTAACAGAAACATAGCTTAGTGTTTGCACATGTTATGGTAGGATGGCTTGTGACACACCTCTGAGCTGTCTTCAGCAAACATCCATCTGCAAAGATGGCCCACCACTTTATGTCCACACATCCAATACCTGATGTACATCTTACTGTACTGTCAGTATTTCACCATATACAGTTGGCAATGATGGGGCAGCATTTCAACCGCATGTTGTAATAAGACACAGATCACCTGCAAACATCAGCTACTGCACATGCATGGTAACTGAACTCATACCACTACATGTACATGTGTGTAGGTCCTACATTCCTGTCATTTAGCCATGTTTGTAGGCATTACAATTGGTGGATTTGTGTGATGACATACATGAGACATGGACTGTTGCATGATATGGTAGTTGTCATGGGTAACCAGTACAGAGGGAATGTTATCTCAGTCAACATTGCTATCACACCTTATGTACTGTTAGCATTCAACAGCCATGGACCTACCTTCCATGTGCATGTGTGTAATTGCTGTAGCCACCTGTCTGCACAAAGGACAGCAACAGCTATGCTATGTACATATGTGTTGTGTGTGTGGGGGCATTTAAATATCCATGGCAGATACATGTATGTCATATCCAAACATGATGGTATTTACTGGTGTACAGCAACAGTCACCTGTTACAGCTATATATGACCCAAAGCCCCTGTTATGTGTACAGCTGACCTGGTTATGAACAGTGGTATCATTGCATTGCATTACACATGATGCAACTGTGTCAGTACATGGGTAGTCTGCACAGTTGCTGTAGAGCTAGGTATAGTCCACTGGTCATGGGTCACATGGTGTTGTACTAATATATGTTCTTCCACATGTATGGATGTGTGTTGCTGGTCCAAGGACATGGTGATGTCTGAGGGCTACATCCTAGAATACAGCTTTTGACACTGTGATCTGCACCTGACACATCTGTGATGGCTTTTGAGGGTGTACTGGTCAGTACATGTTAGTGGTCTTCATGTACATGGGGACACCACCACCTGGAGCGGTCTGTGCCAGTGTTATGGCCCACATGTCTGTATCCGAGGTATACGGTGGTAGTGCTATTGTGCACAACTTAGCTTTCGGCCAGGTGTTCCTCACTGCACAGATGTCAGTATTCCCCATTGTTGGATCTACACTGGCAGCTGTGATTACGAACGCTACACATCTAGCACTGTTTAGCATACACATACAATGCAGTTGTCCTCTAGGAGTCAGGGTGTTAACCTGGTCTCAGGACATTCATCTATGAATGGCACTATATGGGCGAAGTAGCCACTCCTGGCAGGACATCACCATGGGTGGTATTAGTGTGCCAGGTTTAGATTGGTACATCTAAGGTGGCGGACAGCAGCAGATGTTGTGTAGAAGACCAGTGTCAGTTATGTGTAGTGCAGCGTTCATACTAACAATGACAACTATCGACACACTGTGCCCTTTCATGTTTAGAATCAGAGTGTATACAAAACAGCCCTTTGCTACTAAGTGTGTGAGCATGCCCAGTATGACATTGTGTAGATGGACACATAGTGCATTCCAAACGGATGTGTGCTACTAAGTGTGTGAGCATGCCCAGTGACACCTTGTGTCAGTTATGTGCCTCTATGTGTATGGGCATGGCCATTGTAACCCTGTATAGCAATAGTGGTTGTACAGGCAACAGATGGCCTTACCTTTCTTCTGGATGGATTCCTACATTGAAGACACTGGTTCACAGGTATGTACATCATAAATGCCAGCATCCATGTCGATGTCCGCATTCCTAGAAGGTTATATTGACAGTCTTGAAAGGTGTAGTGTCTGTGGCGCATCTCGTATCTATGTAGTATTGTAATAGTGGTCCATAGATAGGCAGTTGTCCTGATCACACCACTGGCGTGTGTTTGTCTCCGTCTGCCTGGGGACAGTAATATGCTTTTAGACTGCTCACACTCCATACAATCCCTATTGTCGGCTTTTCCATTATTGATGATGTCACCCATCTAGAAGTAAGCCTCTGGGAGTGCTGTGTCCCAGTAATCTCAGTAGCATGTTCTGTAACTGCGTAATGCTGTAATGTGATAGAATAGACAGGTAGGTGTTCGCTTTAAGGCATGACAGGTGTGTGTGTTTGGCAGCCAAATCCTATGTGTTGGTGTCTGTGAGTGGCTAGCTCCAGGATGTGTTGAGCGTGTTTTGTTGTTTTCCTATATAGTGTCCATAAATGTCACAGTCCCCCAAGAGACTGGGTTGGCAAGACATACACATACATTCGCTAATAGGTCTGGTGAGTAAATGTCAGCAGCCCTAAACCTACCCTTAATACAGTCTGACCTGTGTGACGCAACGAAACACACTTGCCTTGATAGTAACACCAGTACATAATGCAGGAGGTGTATGTGGTTTCCTTTTCATTCTTGTCTAATGCTTTGGTGTCATGTGGTCTGCTGTTGTGATATGTATTCTATATCTACGTATGTGTGTGTATATGTATATGTGTGTGTGTGTGTGTGTGTGTGTATATATATATATATATATATATATATATATATATATATATATATGTGTGTGTGTGTGTGGACATTAGCACAAATAAATCTACATGACAGAATACATGTCCTATACTGTTGAATGCATCTGCTGGATGATCTGTACATGATCACCTCAGATGTATGTATATCTGCCATGACTTAGTGGTAAAGCACATCGTCTGTGGTGTGCAGGGTCTCGGGTCGAGGCTTGTAGAGACCAGTTATTTTGTTGCTGGGAAGAACAAGGGACATCAAATATGGTGATAGTAAGGCACTTTTAACCAGTTGTGTATGGATCTGTGCGACAGTAAGCAGCGGTTATTATTTTGGAGGCTCAGTATGGGTCATGTAACTATGCATTAGAAGACAATACTATGCCAACAAGGTGGAAAATAGTGAATCCTGTTTATCCCCAGGGTGTGATGCAAATCCCAAGAGTGTATGTGTATAGATAGCTGGGTGCAGGACTCGAATATAGGTGAACGCATGGGGGGGGGGCATCAGGCATACTGTACGTACATTGGAGCCCTGTGAATCGGGATTGCTCCTGCCTTACCACGCCTAAGCTAGGGGTGTGTCTATACCTGCCTAGTGCAATTGGGAGGGACAACAGCAGTAGGAGAGTAGTCAAGGTAAACAAGCTGCGCAAACATGTGATAATTAGCACAATCAGCAGATTACAGGTCCAGCCCAGCCCAGAACACTATGATAAAGTGAGCAAGCACCATACACACAGTTTTTTTCCACACTCTGCACCACCGGTGTATTCATGTGGGGAAAATTTACAAAACAATCCAATGAAATGAGAAGGGCTGCAGCAAGCAACATAGACCAACATGTGCAGGAGGCTGAGGGTGGTGACAATTTGAATGTTGCTGAACAACTCTCAGTGAAGAGACAGAGAAGACTGTACAGACCCAGGGTAACTTAGCAGGGGCTACATGAGCTGGAGATAGTGCAGTGCTATGGGGTTGACAGAGACCTCCTACAGCAGATTGTTGAGCTGTGCCAACCACACCTGACACACCGAACAGGCCGAGGGAAACCCATCCCAGTGGATACCAAGGTATGTGTAGGCCTAGGAATACTAGCCACAAGTACCTCCCAAAGCACAACTGGGGATATCATGGGGATCTCACAGGCATCTGCATCCAGAGTATTTCACCAGTTCCTGGATGCCATGTCACCACATGCCAGTGAGCATGTACATTTCCTCAACACATGTGAGGTGTTGACCAGCAATATGCGTCTCTTCCACCAAATGGCAGACTACCCTGGGGTAGTGGGTGCTATAGCCTGCATGCACGTACGCATTAAAACACCACCCGGTGAGCGGGGTAGGGTCTACATTAACCACAGGGGCATTCCCTCCATCAACTTCCAGGTTGTATGTGATGCCCAGGGCATTATACTGAATGTGTGTGCTGGCTGCCCTGGAAGCTAGGACGATTCTGATATATGGCATCTGACGCAGCTGTACCACACTTTTGCCAATATGGAAAACCCCTACGGTCACCTAGTGGGGGATGCTGAGTACCCACTGGAGCCGTGGCTGATGACACCCATCAGAAATGCACTAACACCTGAACAACTACGCCATAATGAGGCACACGCACAGGCAAGACATATAATTGAGCATGTGTTTGGGATGCTCAGGTCATGGTTCCGGTGTCTGGACACATCCGGTGGAGCCTTGCAGTATTCACCAGCTACATGCACCAAAATTTTTATGGTATGTGCTATGCTACACAATATGATCCTGCGGAAACAGTTGCAGCAGGAACAGCATGGGGCAGGGCCACACAGCCCCCCACTAATGTCAATGCCTGTACAGGCATAGAGTGACTCAGAGGAGGACTTACCTGAGCCGGACCCAGTAGGCAGAAGGAGGTGTGCCCAATATGACCTGGCCTTGGCAAAGAGGCAACGCATAGCATATGCACTGACACAGTAGGATCCCAGGGAATGTCACCCTCTCTGACTCACACAGGCAGTAAAAGGGATGCCAAACATGACACTACCTGTGCTCAGCCATATATAGGAAGTGCACTGTGTGCATCCAACATAGGCAGCCCTTCAGCACCATCCTCAGGTCAGGCACACAACCAAGGTAAGTCAATCAACCTACCAGTTGGCAGTTGTATTAGAATCTGTTTTTACCTGCGGCTAGGGTATGGATGTGAGCATGCAAGGGAATTTGGTGGCCGAATGTTAGGGCAGCGGACAGTACACGTCCATAGTGGCACCGTGACATCTGTAGTACATACCGGGGTCACAATAGTAGCCAGTAGTACACAGGGTGTCCTAACCCACTGCGGGTTATGGGCTGAACATCATGTGTGTCCATACAGCCCACACAAGTCTCCACCAGCTGGACAGGTGTAGACCTACACAGACAAATGCTGTACAATGGCCTCTGAATAAGCCCAATGGATGACCCCCCTCCAGACAAACACAGACAGACTAAAGCAGGACAGGCAGTTGGATGTAGGTTGTGAAGGCTAGGACATCTGAAACTAATATGTTGGCAATTAAAGCTAAGATCTGGAGTACATTGGTATGCTTCAAGCCAGCACATTAGGTAGGTCCACACACTAAAATTGAGTACTTGACATACCAGTACAGTAGTAGCAAAAGTGTACAACTGTCTGCTGTGCCCCTCTTCCAACGTACACATGTAACAGTCATGTGCGCCCCCCCCAGGTGCTGTGTAGGAATGTGGATACAGTTGGATGTCCCCCCATACTGTGCAGAAATGTGGCAACAGTCAATTCCACATGACCGATGGATACCTTGCAGACACAGCATGCCACCTGTCAGTGTACAATGCAGAGTTCGGCACCACAGTACTGACTACCTGGACATGTAACACATGCAATCCAATTGACCATACTGGGCATGCTCAAACACATGAAGGTGTGACGGTAATGTCAGTCGACAACATGCATAATGGTCGTACTGGGCATGCTCACACACTTAAACAAAAGACGGCCAGGTCTGCAAACACCAGTGGTCCTGGACATATCTGCCGGTACATTGCTATACTGTTGGATGACTGTGCTGTATGGTATGTGTGTGGTACTGTCTATTGTATGTATATTTAGCATGGTGTATTGGTAATTCAGATTAGCTGTGTGTGCAGGGTGTTGCTACCAACACTTGCAAAGGATGATTCTTTTGTTTGCGGCAAGAACAAGGCCATTGGATACGGAATGAGTAAGGCACATTGCAGCAGTTGTGTGTGGATTTGTACGGTGTTAAGCACTGCTGACCTCTAGTTGCAGCTTCTTATACTTGTTTAGACTCCAAATTTCGTTAACGGTGCAATACTCGCATACTGGCAGCCAAACACGCTTACACCCGCTCGCTCCCTCACTTGCACGTGCACCAACATTATTATTTGCATTTGTCAGTCACGCTGGGTGGGCGCAATCCCTTGTGATGCTTAGTACATCAGACTACATGATTACAGTATCGGGTATGGCTGACCATTAGGCGATGGCATGGTGTTTGACTGTACGGAATCGGCGGCCTGTCCAGTGAGTTAATCATATTATATGTGTGTTCCTCATACAATCTGCTCTCATCTGGATGATACATGGGAACCGATAATCTGCAATGCAGACAAGTAAATGTGTTTTGGGAACCACATCCATCAGCTGGGTCATGCTACTCGTGCACTTTTCCTATGCACGTGGATGTGGCGGCAGCGCGCCTTCATTAATATGGATATGGCACCACTGCACCATCTGCATGTCGCACAGTTGGCACAAGCCTAACGCCGGCCTAGCGCCGAACTTCATGAATCCCGGGATATATCTTTGTTTTGTAGGAGTAATGTTGAATGAGTTGATTTTACAATCGAAATGGGAATATGAGATACAACAGATCATTGTTAATAACAAGCTAATCAAATGAAATATAGTGGATGCTTTGACTGCTAAAGATGCAATGATTTGACAGTATACATTTAATAAATCCTCCTTTAATTTTTGATTACATGCATGATAACTATTACTCATGTTTCCATATTATACAAATGAGTGTGTTTGTGTGTGTGTGTGTGTGTGTGTGTGTGTGTGTGTGTGTGTGTGTGTGTGTGTGTGTCCTTCACAAGATGTAATATTCAAAAGACTGAAAATCAAAATATCTAAAACTAAAACTATCAAAAATGGAACGTGCCCTTTCTTCCCTCTTGTGAGATCTCTGAGTTTGTATATATAATTAACAAAGGGTGTGGGGTGCATGGGGGGTTTGCCATCTGCATTAAATATTTTTTCAATATTTTGAGTTTTACACATTTTGATTTTCAGTCTTTTGAGCTTTGATCTTCTTACATAAACCAGTGTGTGTGTGTGTGTGTGTGTGTGTGTGTGTGTGTGTGTGTGTGTGTGTGTGTGTGTGTGTGTGTGTGTGTGAGATTCTTTGCATCCATGTGGGCATGAGGAGATGTGTGCCTAAAAATGAACCTAAAATACTTGCACCCAAGATACAATAGAGATTCTCCTTGTTGCTATCACATCCATTTCCCATGGATATGCCTTGTTTATGTTTAGCATGAACCAAACAGCTTACCTCTCCACCATGCATATGTCTATATTGTGAGCCTGATCAATAGTTTTCATCTCTGTTTCTTAGACCTCTGCTCTGTTTCAGTCCGTGGTGCATAAGGTATGCAATGCATTTGCATTTAATATTTCTGAGACTCATCAAAGTCCAAATTCTGAAAGGACTTGGCTGTAGAGTAACATGCCACACTGGGAAGTTACTCCACTTCCAAGCCCAAAAGATGGGACTTCAGCAGGCCACATTCAGCCCTTAATACATTTCCAAGCTAGTTATCAGGTAAGCAGCACTGAATTATTTTCAAGCTGTGCATTGGTGAGGTGTGCCTATGCAGAATGTCAAATGAATTCTGAACTCTATTAAAATGAATGTGAAGTAGTGGCTAAGTGATGGTTCTACCTGTACTGGGACTAGATACTGAAGAAAGTACCTTCTGGCAGCCACACTGTCTGAGTACCTAGTTCCACCTGGCAGGTCTAGGGAGTTAGGGGATCAGAGCCTGAGCTCATGTGAGGATATGTGCAGAATGAGCCATGCCACAAACTGCTTTAGAGATGGTTACAGTGAGCAGTAGTTAAAAAAATATATATTTTCTTTGTGGATTAGTGGACCCACATTTCTGTATCTCTTCTTGAGTAAAGAGAATGTAGATATGATGGCTAGCACAACATTCATCAGCCCATCATACAAATGGAGCTTTTATGCTGAACAACTTCATGGCCTTGCAACCCAAGCAGTATTTCAGAGTTTTTTTTTTTTTAATTGGAGATAGTATCCTGAGAGCTTCAGGCAACCTACTGGGTAATGGCTATGATCAGAATGTTTTTTTTCTTTTCAGCAGGTTGATGCACAAAACACATTGGACTGGACACATTTACACAAGACACCTTGGATGGGACACATATGCATACCCTGGTCACAGACAAACATGTGCACGTATATACACACACACACATACAAGCACACGCACAAATGTACACACACACACACACACACACACACACACACACACACACACACACACACAAACACACACAAATCAAAACTACATATAGTGAGAAAAAGAAAGAACTAATGAAATTAGGGAAAATAAATAATGAAAGGAAGAAATAATGATCCTTAGCATGGCATACAGAAAGACAGATATATTTTACTGTTATCTCCAGTAAACCATGAAAATCTTAAATAAATCTATAAATTAGAGTATTCTTAATGGTTATCAGAAACTGACATAAATTTCTCCCATGAATAAGATATGATTATCAGTTAAATCAAAAACTTAATCTTTACAGACTATTGAAAATATATGTATTATTATTATTACATTTAACTGGAAGAAATTCCTTTCTGTGCCTTTTACCTTGTCTGCTTGTTTTGATTTCTTTCATATTCCCTTTATGTTTTCAGTTGCATATTGTGAAAAAGATTAATTTAAAAATCCAAATAAAATGCAACAAAGCCTCAGCAGAATATTTCTTCAACAAATGGAAAATCAATTCCTGAAACTTAAGAACAGTTCCAGCTCATTGTTCAGAGAACTTTTGAAAATAAGGTACTGTATGGAAATTGGTTTATAACTAAAATTTCAATCATATCCAAAGCAGATTAATAATGATTGCTGCAGAGTACGTTCTTACCACCCAAGCAAGAAATAGAGGCTAACCAATATTAATTCTGTTTCAAAATAACTCAAATAAAGCCTAAATCACATTATTGAAGTGAATCGGTAGCTGGTTTTATTTTACTTAGTCAAGTTTCTTTTTAAATAGGATTGACACTATGGCACATGCGAGTGCTTTGAATAAATGCAGTCTGATATTTGTGCTGCACATGTGATATGAAACTTTTATAACGTTATCACAGTTAACATCAGTTCCGTAGAAATTATTTTCTTTATACAGATAGATAAAAATAGTATAAAACAGGAAGTATGAATTATTGAAATGCATTGGGCACTGACATCGCTATGTTATCATTAGAAGTTTTCAGATTCAGGTGCTGCAAACCTTTTCTGAAATAGCCCTATCAACCTGAGTATATGCAAAAACTGGTATATGATTCACCTATTCAGAAATTAAAGATGTCAATACAATATCTCATGGTGCTTGCTACACATTTGTTAAGAGTATTGTAAGCGTTATGTGGATGGCACAAGTGACGAATCACAGCATGTGAAAAATGAAAGGATGAAGCTGATGAAATGATCACTTAGAAGTAGACATTACTGCAATGCGTATATGTCGGTATCGGTTTCTCAGCCTATCTAATTCTTTCATACTTCTTCATTCTTACATTTAATGCTGAGTAAATGAATAAACGGCAAGCTTCTTTTCTTCCACATTCATTAGTTTCCATTTGTTGTTTTAATGATAAATGTCAGATATTTGTATTGAAATGCACTTGTCCTTGGGATATGATTTTGTGAATTTCTGAGTATCACATTGAACTATTTAAATATGTGTAACACAAACAAATCTTTTAGGAAGATAGGAGGTAAAAATGCTTGCCAGCATTTATGTGGCTTTACTTCTTTAAAATAAAATGATGGCCTGTGTGCTTTGTTGACCATTAGTACATGCCATGTTAATGACAATTTTTTAGTTATTTTTATTCAGTTAAAACCATCAGGCAGGAGCCCAT
>NC_056731.1:970931412-971066412 GCF_019279795.1 Protopterus annectens
ACCACAGCTAACCCTGGAATACTCAGAAATACCCATAAACCCTGGGAATACTGGTGCCTACATGGAACTGTTCATGGAAGCCCTATACAGTGGTGTAAATAATTGCATAGATGCACCTATACAAACTGGAAGAAGTACAGAACTAACTCATAAAATAACACACTGTGGTAGAATCACAGCATCAAAAGGCTGTTTGACAGAAGAAAGAAAATCATGGCAAAAATTGTGAGATATAGCACCCAGTAGGATAAAAATACTCTCATCAAACTAAACAAAAAAGTCAGAGGGCAGATAAAGTCTACCAAAGCCAGATTTGAGGTAAATTTGGTCTCCCAGGCCAAGGACAACCATAAGGCATTTGTTAGCTAATTTATGGGGCGCTAAATAGCCTCATATATACTATTGTATTTTTGATCTATGCTCTACTGATTGTTGTATGAAGAGCACCTAAGCGACATTGTTTAGAGCATTACATATGAACTACGGCTTTAAGAGTTTAAACTTTTCACTGGTCATGCTGACCAATGAAAGTAGTTTGCTTGTTTTATAAAGATTTTTTAAACAGTTTGTAAATGTTTAAGAGTTTGAGAAAGCCTTATGGCGAAAGCGCTTACTCACTTTCATGAATAAATATGTTCGCAATTTGAAAGGAGAGCATTCAGCGTGTTATTTACTGGATCATTGGATTATTTTTATCGTTTTATTGCCATCAGGGGTACCGGCTTCTTTGTTTGGTTTTTTATTTGTTAGCTATGTCTGCAACCTCAAAGACAATACACAACTGTGTGCAGAGCTCATTGTTAATGGAGCCACCTAAACTGAGCCAGAATATATAGCAAACCTACTGCCTGACACATTCAGCACCACCTTTACCCCTCTCTCCTCCTCAACCTTCCCTCAGGTTATACCATCAAATATAACAGCCCCTGCTATCATTAGGAAACAGGTCCTTAATGCTATCTCTAAGGCAAAGAATACTGCATTAATGGGCACAGACAATATCTCAGAGTACTTTCTAAATAGCATGAAAAATAACCTATCATGTTGTATAAAATTACTATTTAACTGTAGCCACCCAACAGGCTACAGTCATCCCTCTGCTGAAAGGTGTGCCATCTTCAGACCCTGGAAACTAGAGATCAAATAGTCTCACTGGTCTCATATGCAAAGCCATGGAAAGAAGTATCATGGAAATGACAAATAATGACATAGGAAACCTCCAGACACTGGACCCAATCCAATTTGGTTTCATCAAGGGCAAGTCATACCTAGTCAACCTGGTGGACTTCTTTGAGAAGATCACCAAAAAAAATAAATGAGGGGAAAAATGGTTCACACTGGCTATCTTGACCTGGCCAAGGCATTTGACGCAATACCTGACTCAGGCATTACTGAGAAACTCAGGAGATTAATTATATACTCTTATGTCACCCAGTGGATAGCTAGCTGAATCACAGACAGGACCCAGGAAGTTAGAATTAGTGAGTTTGCCTCTACAAAGAGGCCAGTCACAAGCAAAGTCCCTCAAGGATTGGTCTTGGGACAGCTTTCTTTTTGCATTTACTTCTCTGAAGTCAAGATCAATGTTAATGGTCTTTGGCTGACTAAATATGAAGATGATTACAAATTAGGAACAGTCATGCAGTCATAGAATCCTCCGCTGACACAAATGTTCTCCAGGAAAGGCTGACACAGATAAATAACTAGTGTCAGAGCTATGGACTAAAGCTAAATTCCAAGAAATGCATAACTGTTCCTTCAGGAAGTCATCCACACCTGATACCTATCATATTGAAACACACCCCTAACAGTTCACCCAGTGGTCAGGGCTTTGTGGAAAGACATAGTAAGTAATCTATCCTTTGATCATCATGTGTCTATAGTAGTGATGAAATCATTCTATGCTGGGCAACTTGTAAACTAAGGTATGACATCTAGGTCCAAAGAAGTCATTGTTCCACTTTATTCGGCATTCATCAGACCTGTCATTGAGTACAATTCCCCTCATGGTATGTAGGTATGTATTTAGCCAGGCATATCAAACAACTGGAATGTCCACAGAAGTTCCTCACTAAAAGAATATACGGTGTAAGTAACATGTCCTATACAGACACCTCAAGGCTCAGCCCCTGTATTCTGTCTCCTACAAGCTCTTGAGGGGAGATCTATATCTGGCATACAATGCATTGTTAGACCCCACCCTGATGGACCTCCTGCATATCCACATATCAAACAGTACCAGAATTTCCCATTCTAAAGACTTAAACCTTGCCTGTGATATAAACAGGACTTGCTGGAGAAACAGGTATGAATCCCAGAGACTACCCCATCTCTGGAACAGGGTCCCAATTCACATGAAGCAGAATTCCTCCATAACCCAATTCAAATGTAACTTGGAGAAATGGGCTTCTACCAAGTCAGACTTTCTGGGTAATCAAAGGTCAACAAATAAATAAATAAATAACATGTCTCTAATGGACACAGCCTGTAAATGTTTAATCTCCCAGTCCAGTGCTTATAAATGTTTTATCTTCCAAGCCCCTGCTTACACTAACCAAGGGTACCAGAACATGTCAGAGATTTGGGATGCATGGCTTGGCTTAAAAAGGACCTTGTAGTCATTAGCCTAATAAACACCTGTGAACCTATGGACCTATGAACAACTGCTTCAATCACTGGTATTGAGGCAAGTATAAAAGGTTGATCTAATATGTTTCAATTTGGTGGGAAACAGTAGGCAATCCTACCTATTTCACTACAAATGACATTCCTTTTTTCCATCAAGCTTCTACATATTGGCTATTACATTCTCTCATTGTGTCTTCTTCAGGCAAAGTCAGTCTTCAACATTTAATGACTAAAAAAAATCCAACATTGGCCCATCTTACCCTAGCACTGCTGAATGCTTAAATTTTACTCAAGAAAATGACTTGTTTTTTTAACTTTTCTGATTCTAGAAAGCATACAAATTTGTATAATTACAGAAACCCAGTTCCAGTGAAGTGAAAACACTTCTTCTTCATGAAGTTTAATACCACTCATTTAAAACCTCCAGGTGATGGTTATTTTACTTTCAGTAGGAACAAGTACTTACTCATTCCCAGCATCATCTCCTTGATGCTAATCTAGCAAGATAACAACATCAAACTCTTACATATCCTACTATCTACACAAATGTTGTAGGATTGTAATCTGTGGAACCCTTAACTCCTAGCTAAACAAATTAGAGTCCTTCTCTATTGGAGCTAACGTTTTCATTCTGGGAATACCATTTAGCTATATCAATACAGATAGATGTGTGTGTGTGTGTGTGTGTGTGTGTGTGTGTGTGTGTGTGTGTGTGTGTGTGTGTGTGTGTTTAAAAAATGTTTAAAAAATGTCTGCTGTATCGCATTAGTTATATCCCATGAAGCACGCTAGACAGTTTGCACCTGCTAAAGTACTTAGTTAATGAGGTATACATTGGGTTGGTGAATCACTTTACTATGATGAATGAGAAAACAGATTAAAATAAGATCATGTGCAATATTTTTATTAAACTCTGCTTTTCAATAGATGTGTTCACATGCAGAAAATAATGTGTAATTTTTTTATTATACTTTTAATTCTGGACAGAAACATGTCCACATGTATCTTCATGAATGCAAACCCTCTTCTGTTGAAAAATAAATAATTTTTTGGGAAGAGATACTGTAAAGCAGCATTTCTAAAACTATCCCAAAGTGGAAGTTATTAATGAAACAGCATCTCATATCCTGTTTTAATTACTTTGTGCTGGCAATATGTATTTAATTTTTTTTTCAGAAAGAGGTAATTAGGGAACTGTAAGGTATAAACAATTGTAAACCACTTATAATTAGCAGCCTATTAAAAATACCAGTTGACAAAAACAAACCTTTTGCCGAATACTCACTAAGGCCCAGGTTGATGGCATCCATATAAAACACACAGAGTAGAGAAGTAGAGCAGTATAACATCTCTGAAACACAACCCAGAAGCACCATAAATCAGGTGTTCAGGAAACTTGAGTTTCAGTTCCCCTTCCTGGATACTCCCCTTGGGGGCACACTTCTTAATTTTAAACTCTCAAGTTAGGGACAAAGCAAAAAATAATTAGGGAAAACGTCCCAAATTAATGACACTTTTTAAATGCTGATATTGTTAACTTAGAACATCTCACAATAATTTCCAGTCTTAGAAGGGCTGAAGCATAAACCCATGAAAAACCAGTGTGCCCCCAAAATCTGGGCAGTTGACAGGAATGCTTGGGAAGTTCAGGGTTGGAATAATGGTTAAGATATTTTCAGGTCTGTACCTTCTTTAAAGTATGCTACTCTACTAACAGAAAATTACTATATTGGTTATGGTCCATGGGCGGTGTAGTGGTGCAGTGGTTAACGTTGTCACCTCACAGCAAGAGATTCTCTGGTTCGATTCTCGACTGGGGTGCCCTCTGTGTGGAGTTTGCATGTTCTCCCTGTGGTCGCGTGGGTTTCCTCCGGGTACTCCAGTTTCCTCCCACATTCCAAAGACATGCATCTGGAGCATTTCTCCCCGGGCCTCTGCTGAAAACAGGCTATGTGGAACCTAGTCGGACTTTCCCGGTCAACAAATGATAAATAAATAAAATGGTGGTGATACTGCTATTCTTTTTGTTTGTTTGTTTTTAGTGTATGATTTGAGTTTTAAAACTGTGGTTTGTCTGCTTAAGCTGCAGCTGCTTGCATGGCATTTATTCAAATATTGCTGAGTTCTATGCATGTCTACAAATTGTTAAAATTTGAAGAGCACTGTTGACATGACACAAAGCTAAACTCTATCACATATCACTGGCTTGCTGTGATAGAGTGTTAATGCATGCTACACGATTCAGCAATCATGTTTTCTAACACGAATCACAGTCTCACATCTTGTTTTATATGATATTTATAACAATGGTTGCCAGTAATAATAACTTATAAACAAACAAAGTCTGGCTGATGAACTAACAAGGGCAAGAGCATGCTCTTTCTTCTACACAGCCAGGCCAGGGAGCATCCACTTAGATCCTGTTTGGGCCCATTTCATAAGGAAGACATCTGCTTTGACCTGGCTGAAGGTCACACTAAAGCTACTGGCATCTCATGAGTGAATGTGCAGTGCAGGCATGGGCCTGATGACCTGTGGTGCTGTCATCCTGAAATCTCTTACAATGAGAAGCAGAGGATAGGCATTGGTTTATATCCTTACATTCCCTGCTGCAATATTCTTCACAGATGGGATTCACTGTTATGGAAGCCCGACATCCGGCCAGTCTACCAAAGCCTGCTGTTGCTTTAATGTGCGCTGAATATCTCCCAAATGCACATTGCATAGCATAGGGCATAAAGGTGACATTCAGGCATACCATATAAAGAACTCCTTTGCTACCAGTCCAAACATTTCTTTTTACCATCGGTCTGCTTGCTTACATCCGTTTTTCGACAGCTGTATGCATTTTCGTGCTACTGGTAATGTTTACGCCTGTTTGCTGAATCCCAGCAAGTTGCAGATAAGTGCCCACTTGGGGGGTTTATTTTTCTTGCATCTTTTGTGCTCTTTGGAATTAATGTCATCCAGGAAGGGTAAATGCCAGTGCAGGAAACAGTTTCCCCATAAAGACAACCATAATAAGTGTCTTTTTTGCCTAGGAGCTTATCACTACCATACGTCTTGTTGTATTTGTCAGGGGTTCTTCCCATAAATCCTTCACAGTAGGCTTTCTTCACTTTCCTTGCATCTTGAAGCTTCTCACTAAAGATACAATGGAAGGAATCTCCCAACCTGAGGGTCGGTCATTAGGGAAGAAGAAGGAGAAAAAGGTACCAACGGAATCTTCCACTTTCCAGCCTCTACAAGGTGTTTCTCCCAGGTCATTATGAACCCAGTGGCTTGTCCTGCTGTGTTGTTGGATTTCTGTGCTGCAATCGGGTTGGAGACCGGTGAGTATATGGCTGGCAGCACATCTGAAGAGGCTTTGCAGGTGTCCATCTTGGACGTTCAGGGGGGAACCAAAGTTGAATTTTTCTGAGGGGCCTAGGGGAGCTCCACAGATTTTAGGTTCATAGATAGGTACCAGGCTACTGGCCCTAAGGCCTATATAGGCCTAGCCAAAAATGTACCCTGGCTTTCACCACCCATGAAAATTATCTTCCTGTGACCCTGTCGAGCAGAGCCACAGAAGTGATCCCCAAGGTGAATTTCCTATCTCCCATGCAGTCACCAAGATTTATCTTGGAGTGTTAATGAGGAGCTCTGTTTGATATAGATAGGTAGTTTGTTCCAGATTATGGGAAGTCTCTGGGACAGGAATATATCCCTCCAGCATGTTCTATTTATTGTGGTGACAAGGTTTAGGTCCCTAGAGCATGTAGCTCGGAGGGATTGGGATTTCTTTAAGTGGAGCATATCCAACAGCTCTGGTTTGACATAGCTTTGAATATTAGGTAGAGATCACCTCTGAGTAGGCGATATGCAACGGAGTAAAGCTGGAGTTTTTTTTAGATGGTCTGCGCATGGCATCTGTTGGAGGATGGTAATCCTCTTTGTGAGGTATTTCTGTGGCCTTTCCAGTTGCTGTAGATGTCTTGTGAGGTACATAACAAAAGGGGCGCTGTATTCTATAATGGGTCTAATAAGTGATGAGTAGAAGGGAACAATGACCACTTTTTTCCTGGATGAGAAACATTTTGTGATGAGGTGTGCCATGTAGAAGGAGTTCCTGACTACTGTGGCGATGGGATTATCAAAGGCGAGACTACTGTCCACCTGTGTCCCAAGGTTTGTTATCACACTTTTGGTGTTAAGTAGACTACCGTCTATGTGGTAGTTCATGGGTACCGGGTTTTTACCAAAAGGGATGACAATGCACTTTTTGACATTGAGCTTGAAGCCATGGCTTTGACACTAAGCATCTGTCTCAGTGAGGCCCTTTTGTAGGATGTCCACTTCATTTGGTGTTTCGATTATGGCTCCTAGTTTGCAGTCATCTGCATACTTCATTAGCCAAAGATCTTCTGTGTTAGCCTGTACTTCAGGGAAGTAGATACCAAACAGCAGAGGACCCAGGACTGAACCCTGTGGTACTCCGCTTGTCACTGGTCTGCAGTCGGATTTTGAGTCTGCTACTTTCACAGTGTGGGTTCTGTCAGTTAGCCAGTTGGCAACCCACCTTGTGACATAGGGATTTATACCTTGTTTAGTGAGTTTATCTATAATTCCAGAGTGAGGGATGGTGTCAAAAGCCTTGGCGAGATCTAGATAGGGTGTGTGAATCACCTTACCCTCATCTTTGGCTTTGCTGACCACTTCAAAGAAGTCTATCAGATTTAGAAGACATGATCTGCCTTTTACAAACCCAAACTGGGTGGGGTCCAGAGTTTGGAGATTACCAATGTCATTGTTTATAATTTCCATGATAATATGTTCCATAGCCTTGCAGACCAGGCTCATAAGGCTAATGGGGTGGTAGTCCCCAGGGTCCATGTTGGCTCCCCCTTTGTGGAGTGGGATAACCATTGCTGTGCTCCATTCAGTGGGCACAAAGCCTGAGGTGAGGCTTTCATTGAACATGGTACTTAGGTGGGGTGCCAGTTCATTTTGTAGTTCATGTAGAATGGAGCCTGGGATGTTGTCAGGTCCCATGGTGTTGTGCTCTTGGTTTTGGAGAGTGTGGTTTTTACCTGTGCAGCCGTGATTACAGGAACTTTGCATTCTTCCAGTATAGAGATGGGCCCTTTAGGGGGTGAGAGGTGGATAAAGTTAGCACTGAACCTATCTGCCAGGATGTTGGCAATATCAGTTGGTTCTGTATATTTAGTGCCATTGTGCTGTAACTTAGAGCAGATCTGAGTGTTGCCATTGACATAGCTATAGAATTATTTGTGTTTGCCTTTAGAATCAGTGGCAATTTTGTTTTTATAACTAGTTTTGTTTAGGATTCTATGAGGGATCTCAGCTTCTTACTGAGGCTGACCAGGGAGTTCCTCCAATCATGGGATTTTAGCCTTTTTTTGCAACAGTTTCTTTCTTCTCAGGGGGCCGCCAAATTGGCTTCCTTTTTTTGGAGGATAGCATCTTGGTGCTGTTAGGGATTGCATGATCCATGCACTCGTGTAAGTACTTATAAAGCGCATTTGTGAAGGATTCAGCAGTCGTACCTCTATTGTCTGTCTGCATGGGTGTCATGAAGTTTGCCACTTCTGTCGTAAGAAGCGTGAAGTTGGCTTTGGAAAATTTTTTTACAGTGGTTTCCCTAATGGGGGGTGGGGATGGGATGTGGATGTGTAGGATGATTAGCTTATGGTCAGATCTGGCCAAAGAGGAATTGACCTCTGGTGTGGAACACCAGTTGCCCATGTTGGCAATGACCAGGTCTAGGATATTGCTGCTCCTGGTTGGGGTGTGGAAAAGTTGATCCAAGGCATTGGAATTTATGAATTCCAGAAAACGTTGAGCAAAAGAATTGGTATATGAGTAATTTTCCCTGTTAATGGTGGGGTAGTTGAATTCCTCCATTATTAGGGTGTTAGGTTGTACCCTAATATTTTCCAGTGTATCAAGAAATGAGGAGTGGGAATCCTGGGGCATGGTGGGGAATCTGTAGCAAGCTACAATTTGGATTGCGGTCTTTCCCAGAGTTAGTTGCACTTGGATAATCTTGGATGCATTTTGCTGAGCAACTAGCCTGGAGGTGTGGTTATCCTTAATGAATATGGACATGCCACCACCTTCAGTGTTTTGGTCCAGGTTAAGTGGCCGAAAGGTGTGGTATGAATTATAGCCTGTTAATGCAGGGTGCTCTCTGGAGCCTTGTACTAGGTCTTTGTCACTGCACAGATGTTGATGTTCTCCATTTTAAGGAGTGTCTCGAGTGATTGCATTTTGAGGTTTAGACTTCTAGCATTGAGTAGCATTACCCTCAGATTTTGCTTGCTTGTACCTGTTACGGTGGCAAATTTTTCATTTGAACCTTGCCTAAAAAAAGTCTTGGAATCTGAAGGGCGATAGGTGCAGGCCATCTCTGGCAAAGCATCGTGGTCTGTTGATCATGTCATCCCAGGCAGACAGACACTGGATCCCCTTAGAATGACACCAGAAGCTTATCCAATTGCTGAAGTCAATCATTTTGTCCTTGTACTGTAGCATCATTCTGGGTGATGGCAGGATGCTTTTCTGGGCTAGGGTTATACCTGCCTGGGCTACAAGCTTGGACCAGCTCCTCCATGTCTCTTTTCATGTAATCTAGGGAGGTAAGTCTCAGGTCATTCATACCGACAGAGTCATATATGTACTTGTTGTGGAGTGACCTGAGTGCATGCATTATGTGGCTGATCCTAGCACCTGACAGGCAGCTGACAGCAACTTTCTCCTTTTTTAGCCTGGTGAGTGGAACATCAGTGTGCCTGACTATAGAGTCACCTATGACTAGAGTGTCAGGTACGTTGTTATGCCTTATGAGCTGTGGTTGAGTGGCACACTGAGTTTGTGGGCTATGTGTCATTTGGGTTGTGTTGGGGGATAGAGGTTGCACGTGTTTCTGTTTTGGAAGTCCCTGTTGCCTGGTGAGATTTTTATTGAGAGCCTCCGTGAAGGTATGGGTGTGTTTTGTGTTTCTATGTGTGTGTTGGTGGTGTAGGTTTTGAGGGACTATGTGATGAGTGTGGTGTGGTGCAAGTGTTTACCTTCTCCTCTTGACTGTCTAGTCCAGTCTTGGGTGAAGAGAGCCTTGATTCCAATTTGGCTATATAAGTGCATCTCTCACAGGCTGTAGTGTTGGGTGGTAGGAGGAGAGAGTTGTCTGTGTACATGAGGCAATTGCTGCATTGCCCCAAGATGCCCAGATTCATCAGGTAGACAGGCGAAAACACCAGGAGCTAATCCTTAGACATGCCTGGATAGGTGCTTATTTATTAAGTACTAAAAACTGTTTTCCTCTAGACAAGTGAGGAAAGTTGAGTGCTGTAGTAATTTGTAGCTTATTTAGTGCTTACAACAAGTTCTGAACAGGTGTTGAGCTCAAAGAAACAGATTTAATTGCTAAAACTAAAAAAAATGGCTAGTTCTAAGGAAAAATTCGAAGAGCAGACTTTATGGCGCTGGGAATAGCTTAACCCTATTTTATTTTATTTTTTTAGATAAGCTACCTAGTGCTTACCACTCCCACTGATAAGCTAGAAGGCTTCCCTCCAACACAGAAAGGTTTTGGTCTCAGAAACTTGCAAACAGTGCTGCATACAGCAAATATGTATCTGGACTAGACTACTTACTGGAAAGGCAGAAAACAAGTTTAGAATTTTTTTTTTTTGTAAAGTGGAAACGGAGAAAGAGGAGCAGAAGATAATGCAATGTTAAGAAACTAAGTGGGTTGGCCTTCTCAAATGATCTGCCTGTATTAGGTAGAATGAGGTAATGACACTAGCCTGGGAGGAGTGTCCCAGATCAAATTTGCAGTAGGGGTGGTCAACTGCAAAGCCACCAAGTATAAGACCAGTATACCAATGGGGATAAAGGCTGGGAAACAAAAATCAGAAGAAACAAACCCAAACAGATGCTTAACAAATGTGGACAATTTCCAGTTAATACCTCATACACACTTCTTAAGTAACAGAAAGTTGAAACCTGAAACAACTTTAAAAAAAGCTTGAAAGAACCATTGAGGTACTTACTCCAAGCTGTAGTCCACGTAACTCCAATCAGCCAATGACCATAAGCACTTCCCTCTCACTTTAATGTAAGAATGGCTTTGGCTAAACTAAGATGGCCTGGAACATGTGCTCAGACACACAGCTTCTACAAACAAACAACTAGGCCCAAAACACATGCCTGAATATAGACAATGCTATGACTACCCACACTACTTAGGTAGAAAAAAATGCAGAAATATTTATCACAGCAGAAAAGCAGCAGTGAGCCTTTAAATGAAAGTTTTAAACAGATATAGGGACAAGGAGACTCTAGAGAATGCTTTTAACTGCAAACAAATAAGTTATATGATACACTCCTTGGCAGTAAATCAGAACAAACAAACCCAAACAGATGCCTAACAAATGTAGAAAATTTCCAGTTAATACCTCACACAAAGTGAAACTAGCTAGAAAGATATGCAGCAGACAATAAAAGTGCTATAAATAACTCATAAAAATAAGCAAAAAACAGGATACTTAATGTTATCTATCACAGATCAGTTTGCTCAGTGCCCTTCCTCCGATTAGCTCAGTGAGAAATGGCAGAAACACTCACAAGTTAAGGGAGAAGTTCCTACTACAGTTCTTGACTGCCATCCTGGGTCTGAGCCTTCTCAGTTTTATCGTGGGGAGGACAATCCTTTATAAAAGAAGCAAAAAACTGAACATATTTCTTCTACTCCTAGGAATCCACAAAGTGAGTGGCAGGCCTTTACTCTGGGTCTATTTACTGCTTTAATGTTATTGGCCATTAAAGCCTCCTCAGGGAGTTTCTGTTCCTGCTCCTCTTTGTTCCACTACTCCCTTCAAAAGGCCTAGAGAACAGATTCTTTGAAGAAGAGTTGGATTCTGATGACAGATTCCTGACTTATTCTACTCATATTCCTTCTCCTTTGGATTATGAGTCAGCGGTGGAGGAATCTATTAGTAAATCACCAAAAACTGCCAACAGGTCAAAAAGTAACTAAAAAACCATATGCCAAGACCCTGGAAGAAAACACAATGAAGCTTACAGGATGACTTAGTCAAGCCTTGTAGTTGTTGATTTAACAGTATAGTCCACAGAAATCCACAGGATAAAAATGCCAAGGAACAAAGCTTTTCAGCTGTTAAAATAGTTTAATCCAAGCAATCGCTTCACAGGAAAAAAATACTGAAATCACACTAACGCTCCAAATGCAAGTACATTTTCGTTTCAAAAACTTCCTCAGATGTGGGCTGGTAACTACATCAGTGCATATATATATATATATATATATATATATATATATATACATCAATTAACATTTAAAACCACCAATGTCATTCTTTTGAAGAAGAGTTGGATTCTGATGACAAATTCCTGACTTATTCTACTCAAATCCCTTCTCCTTTGGATTATGAGTCAGTGGAGGTGGAATCTATTAGTCCTGATGTTCCTTTTGAGGAAATTTTCTTTGGGGACACACTCTCTATGATGATGGGATCTTTTTAAGTGGAGTTGTGCTTAGGTCTCGGATATTCATAAGAGGTTCTATGAGTTGCTGCAGTTGGAAGCTTATCCCAGTCAGGGGTCACCACAGAGGAACTCCGGTCCACTAACCACTAATGTTTGGTAGTGGATTTTTACGTGCCAAGTTACCAGCCCTGACGCACAACCTTCAACAAAGGCACGCCCATTCATGCATGCCTCCACACAGAAGACACTCTAGCTGAGAATCGAACGGGACAACGTCTTGCTGTGAGGCGACAATGCTACCGCAGCACCACTACCGTGGGATCTTCTTAGCATAGTGTAATAGATTATATTTTATTTTGAGAAGCTGCCAGACATGAATGTGTCTTTCTTCTTGTAAAATGGATGAAAAGGTTAAGGCAAAGAGGCTTGCATATGACAAAAAGTAAGTGTCAGATGCTTGTAACTCCTCTGAAGTATACTAGATTGGTTAATATAATATTTTAGCAAAATGCTTTACAATAGGTGTCCATTAATGATTTGATTTTTTTTAAATATCTTAGCTAAACTATTACATAGAAGAAAAATATTCTAGAAGAAATGGGATAAAATGAAATAATTAACACATAACATATGAAGAGAGTTGGTTTTAGCTAAAAATTTCAGGTCAACTGGGTTTTTATCAAAGAAGTTTGAAAACACTTATAGTATGGGATTCAGAAAGGATTTTTCCAGCAGTAATATTTTTTCCACTGTTGGTAACCATTTTAGTTTCAGAGACAGCCCTACTATAGTGCTTTACAAGGTACAGCACCATTGGGGGCTGTCTCTGTAGCCTACCACAAATGCTAATGAGGCATTCTGGGGAAGTGGCTTATGCTACTTTGCCATGTACGTTTCCTCAGAAATGTTGCAATAAGACAATTATGCAGCTAAATGATTCAAGGAATCACACAGTTGTGTAAACTGCTTTAGAGGTAAGTGTTGGGGAACTGGTATACAGGAAGTTGTGTTTGTGTTTGTGTGTATGAGTGTGGCCTCGTGTGAGCATATACAGAGAGATGAGTGATCATGTGTGTGTGCGCGTGTGTGTGTGTGTGTGTGTGTGTGTGTGTGTGTGTGTGTGTGTGTGTGTGTGTGTGTGTGAATTCCCCATATTAATGAGAAAATCATGAACTATAGAGGAAAGTAGATATCAGTGAGCAGGGCATGAGGACACTAGACACCAGGGATGCACCTGACTTAACAACCTAAACCTCACTAAAAGTTAAAAAAACTACTTTTTTCAGGAGATTTATTGAAACATCTCAGATATTAGATTTGGAGGTCTGAATGGGAAATGATTAAATCACCAAAAGGAGAGAAATATTACTGCAACTGAATTCATCCTCAAGTCTTGGTGAGTATCTTGACAAGGTGGACCCTGTTCTTCCCAAAATCTCACCAAGACAACACTGATATATAGACTGCATTTTGTATAGTATATATCACTGACAGAAGTAGCTTAAACAATAAAGATAGCTGGCTGCAAAAGTCCCAGGATAAAAAAAGTGACCAAGCCTGGTAGGTATACTGGTACCAGAACTGGAAAAAAATGACTGTGTAGAATCCTGAATGGAAATATTCCTACAATGGTGCTAGGCCAGGCCCAGCGGAAGATGCCCCCTGTTGTAGAAGGAATTAGCAGTCCACAAAAATCACAAAACCAGATAGGCCAAAAAGGAGCAATAGAAACAAGAGTGGACTATTGAGGATAAGAAAGAAATTATGTAATGTTACCATTATGCAAGAAGCCCAACATTTCCAGACAAAAGATATATGAAAAGATTAAGAGAGAAATCAGAGGAAAGAAAAATACTTCCACAAGATAAACTGACAGAAGCTTCAAATATAATTTTGTGTTCATCAATACAACAGATCCATGAAAAATATCATATAGAACAAGAAACCTTGTGCCATTTGAAAAAAAAAGTGACTGAGGAAATGTGAAAATTTGAAGAACAAAATTTAGAGATGTTTGAAGGGTATAAAAAAGAAATATGGACTTGGGAAAGAAAGAGAGATATGATATGGTACAATATTTATGCAGAGGAAAAAGTCAAATTAATCAACACAAAAAGGCAGCCCCAAAGATATTCAAAGAGAAATACGGGCAAAGGCACCCAGATATGGAAAATGTCACAATAAAAAAATAAGATGACAAAGAGGGAATGCAGAACAGAAGACTGATCAAGTAGAAGTTATAAAAAACAGAAGCTGAAGTTATGGAATATTTGCCAAGTGAAGGATTTAGTGTGGGAAGTCTAACACAGGTCATATCACAGCATGATGGAAAAACTAGCCCCTAGAGTAACGAGAAACAAGAGGAGCAGGAGACATCTGAAGAAGAAATATGGACATGGGAAAGAAAAAAAGATTTAATATGATGCAGTATTTATCTAAATGAGAAAGCAAAACTAATTAATGCAAAAAGAGCAGCACCAAAGATATTTGAAGAGAAATACAGACAAACACATCCAGATATTGAAAATTTTGCAATACAAAAAATAAGAAATCAAAGAGGAAAAGGAGAAAAGAGGATTAGCAATGAAGATGTTAAACAGATAGAAAGTGAGGTTATTTTATTACCTGCAAAGTAAAGGATTTACTGTAGAAAATTTAACTTGAATAACAACACAACAGGATAGAGCAATGGACACCCAAATTAAGAAGATACCTGTAGAGCAGTAAGCATGTAATCAGTTGACATATGAGGATACTTTGGATCATCCCATAGAAAACCAGTACACATGTTTAGTTGGAGCTATACAGCAAGGGAAAGAACAGGAAACTGTGGCAACTCTGACACAGTCAATGCCGTGGAGTGATAGGCCAGTGAATTCCTATATGAAAGAGCAATGGATGACACAGAGTGAAAATGAAGAGAACATGGCTCAGGAAGAAGCTCTGGAACATTCTATAAAGTGCTGCAGGAAATGGCGAACCAAGAAGTGCCCTCAGTTTTGAAGAAAATTATTTAAGAGAAGAGTTACTTGATTTAATAGAGATGGATAGACATATTAAGATCAATGAAAGGAATAGACTGCAGAAGGTCAATAAAACGCAAAAATTAGAAGCTTGATAAAACAAATGAACACAGTAATTAGGACTGTCCATAGAGATTCATGCAATATAACAGAAGTATATAGGATACATTACTGTGCAGCCAAATTAATAACAGATAAAGTCCTACCACACAAACTAAGGGAAAGGACTGGGAGAAATCGAATGCCATCATGGAAGTATCGAATAGAGAAAACTATAGAGCAATTAAGACAAGAAGTGTCACTGTCAGAAGAGTGTAAAAGGGGTAATAGATCAACAAAAAATACTCAAAAAGATTGACATGATAAAAGCAATGTGCAGTATTATAACAGATCAAGATTTATCATGCACTATCACAAATATTAAACTAAAAACAGCACAGGCAGAAAAACTTAGAAGATATACCGATAAATATAAAGGAATAAGCAATTTATTGATGACCCAAAAACATTTTATATAGAACTGGGAAACAAGGTAAAAAGGAATTGAAAGACCACCAAGAAAAGAATAAAAAAGATACATTTTGGAGAAGTATTTATGAAGATCCCTTGGAACATAAAAAAGTTGCTAAATTGATAGAAGAAGTAAAAGAAAGAATAAGAAGTTCAAATGTACAAGATATAAAATGGGATGATGTAATGGTTAGAGCGATTGAAAGAAAGTTAAGAAAAGCCTCTAACTGGAACACCCCAAACCCAGATGCAGTATCTAATTTCTGGCTAAAAGTATTAACATTATTGCACGAAGATTTAGCCATGAGTAAGAAGTATTTATATGTGCACCCCAAACAGACACACGCCTGGCTAACAACAGAAAAAACAATGTTTCTCCTTAAGCGTGAACCTGCAAGCTACCCTAAAATTTATAGACCAATAACTTTCCTTCCAACAACTTATAAACTATACACTGGATGTATATGTATAATATATACTGACAGAGTTTATAGTTATTTAGAAGAAAACTCAATTATGACAATAGAAAAAAAAAGGTAATAAAAGAAAGTCATATGGAACAAAGGATCATTTGTTGTTAAATAAATTCATAGTGGAGAACTGTAAAAAGTGGAAGAATCTAAGTATGACATGGACAGACTACAAAAAAGCATGACAGTATCCCACATGCATGGATAAAAGAGTGCTTAAAAATGTATAAGATACACCCTACACTAATAAACTACATCATAGCAACCATGAAACAGTGGCCAACCACTTTGCAGTTAAGCCATGACAAAGGACAAATTATTATTCCAGGGATAAACATCTAAAAGGGGTTATTCCAGGGTGACTCTGTCACTGCTTCTCTTTTGCCTTGCCCTTAATCCATTAAGCTGTCTGATTAAAAGATTAGGTCATGGCTATAATTTGGCTCTAAGAAAGTTAGAAAGTGTAAATGCTTCTCATCTTCTCTTTGTTGATGATTTAAAACTGTATAGCTCATCAGATAAGGAACTGAAAGTACAACTGCAAGTTGTCAAAACTTTTTCAGATAATACAAGAATGTCATTTGGTCTTGTTAAATGTGCAAAAGCAACCTTTAAAGCAGGAAAATTGCAGCACCAAGAAAACATCAGTTTGGGACAAGAATGTGTTATAAAAGAACTTGAGCAAGAGGGATTGTATAGATATTTGGGAATTGATGAAGGATCAACAATAAAACATGAGCAAATGTGAACAAAACTCAGTAAGGAGTATTTTAGAAGACAAATTATTACTGAAAACAGCATTGACATCTAGGAACAACATTCAAGCTATAAACCAATTCTCTCTTTCTGTCCTAGCTTACAGTTTTGGAATGATTTATTGGCCCCAAAAGGTGTTGGATAGATTAGACAGGAAAACAAGAAGGATGTTTCATGCTCATCAATTGATTTATAAAAATCAGTGCATGCCAAGAATATATATTCCCTGTTCCGAAGAAGGTATGGGCCTCCTTGAAACTGATTACATATATAGAGCTGCAATTGTTGAACTGCATGCATATCTGCTGACCTCACAAGACCAAAACATAGTGAAAGCTTTGAAACATGAGGAGAATAAATCTAAGAGGAGCAGAAGCATATAGGTGTCAAACAGGAATGGAAATCAAAACAGAAGTGGATAAAAATCAGGCAGCAACTGCGTGTGCCAAAAAACAAAGGACAGAATATAATGGGAAGGATCAGAAGAGAAGGCAAGAAATGTAGAAAATACATAAATATAGTTGCAAGTAGAGAGAACTCCTGGAACAATCTCATGTTGATCAGGATCAAATGCAGGAATGGTTAAGGAGAAATCAATTCAGACCAAAGGATGAAAGGTTAATACTGGCTGCCCAAAATAGTGGACTATGTACATGTTGGTTTACAAAGTCCATTGAACATGTGCGAGAAACAGACAAATGTAGGTTTTATAAAACAGAATGGAATCAGTTGTACAGCTTGTTGCTGTTTGTGACATACTAATAGCAGAAGGACTGTATACTGAAAGGCATAATAATGTGGCAAGACTTTTGCACAGGGGACAGTACAAACATTACAATATTGAAGTAGCTGAAAAACACTGGAAACATGAGCCACAAAGCATCATAAAAAATGATGAAGTCTACATCACATGGGATCATCCATTACCAGCACTTCAAAAGATAGATTTGAGAAAACCAGATATAGTGGGCCATGAAAAAAAGCCCAAAGTAGCACTGATCATTGAAATCATTACACCCAGTGACTACAGTGTCTTGAGTACAGAGAGACACAAAGTCATAAAATATCAGGATTTGTAGACAGAAGCAAGAGCAATGTGGAAAAAAAATACACAGACAGTTCCAACAGTAGTATGAGCAACGGGTTTTATAAAAAAAGAATATACAATTATAAATAAATATGTTACCAATACATGTAACTCCATACGAATTGCAGAAGGAGTTATTACTGGACACTTTGCGGGTGCTGCAAAGAACACTTCTGGCTGACATCAAAGATTGAAACAATACTAATTTCATGAACTTTAATCATACTTTGACTTAGGGATGGGGCCCATTCGCAACATGGCATTAGAAACCCAAAATATTTGGATAAATTAAAAAAAAAAAGAATACTAGAACCACACGCATTTGAAAACCAATTAAATCAACAGCATTCGCATGTATCAACAAAAACATTTCTATAAGATATGATTCTTAGAACTGAAATTGATGAACTACTAGTCCAATGTTGCCCAAATGTATAAAAAGAATGACCAGAAATTTTTTAGAGCAATAATATCTGGGTCTTTTTGAAGTGCACTACACAGTCAGTTACTATAACAATGCAAACCTTTAGTAATCTTCTCACTTATTCTTTTCCTGTGCATGAAAATGATAGGAGACACAGTGGTTGCAGGGTAAATAAGTCATTGCCCCTCAGGCTTTTCAAGGCACCACTCTGAAGGTATAATACCTTGAATCCAAAACTTGCAGTCATCTAGTGGGTCGTGTGTCTCCTAAGACCATAAGTGGTGCTATAGTTTTTTCTACAAATCCTTTATGACAATGGAGACAGCACCAACAAATGGAGGTAGCTGCCATCTAATCCCCAATATCACAGGTGTTATCCCATACCCTTATTTTCAATTTTAGTTTCTGTGCGGGTGTAATTCAAGAAATAATTCTTCTTAAAATAGGAAAATAGAGCTGTTACAGATTTCCTCATTCACTTGACATTGTAGATTTCGTAACACAGTCCATCTGGTTAATTTTGGAATTTAATAATTATTCCCAGTGCTGCCTATCCCCATCAAATACTGCAAGCTGTGATTAACCAGTACAACACATAATATTGAGTGGGGTACATTTGGATAGACCATTGCATAGGGTCCCATTCCAACACCTCTTCTAATGAATTTGGTTCAATGGATATCTCCCTAGCTAAGTGTTCTAATTGCAGATACTAACCCAGCACGGGTCAGCTCTTTCACTCTTTGGTTTGCACTCCATGAGGGTTGATTCTATCCATTTAATACAAAAGACTGGCACTCCTTCTGTCTTGACTGATGCATTGCACCAGACAAGCAACACAACAACAGTTTTGCAGCATGAAAAACATATGGGGTTGGGGGTACAATAGGCACCAGGGAGTTAAAATATTACCCTACATTCACTTAAAAAAGTAAAAGAACAAGAGAATTCGCTACACAAAATATGTACAATATATAGGGGGGGCATAGACACCAGGGACACTCATTAAATATTAGCTTAACTCACCTTAGGAAAAAAAACGAAATAAATCAGATCAGGGAAAGGAGCTTTGCACCCTGCGACCTTGGTATGGAAATCTATTCAGCGGTCATAATTTAATTCCTCAGTGCTACTGCAAGACATCAAATATATCATTTATATATTACAATTTATTTAAAAGAACAAGGAGGAGGAAACTTCAGACCCTATGGTTTTGCCCTAAGAAGAAATTTCATAACAAGGATTTAGTCTGCTGCACTACAGAGCAGCTCTTGTAGCATAATATATTTTCTGTATAAAAAGAAATTTGAAACTTTATTGTCTGAATCTCCATTTTTCTCTTTGGCAACAGATTGTTTTAGATAAATGGGTTCTGAAAAGTATTCAACAGGGTTACAGGCAGCAGTGGGAGCAAGTTCTTTCTGGTGGGGGGATAATTGCTCATCCTGCATATCAGACTCTTTTGTTTTCACCTGTTTTTCATCACATGCCGTCACTGTCATAATGTGTGATAGAAGGAGTTCCTCCTTCCCTAGTGGGGAAAGGAGTTTTATTCAAGGATGATCCTAGTGCCAAAGAAAAAAATGCTTGGAGAACAGTTCTGGATCTTTCTTTCCTAAAACTGTTTGTGATAGTGCTCAAATTCAAAATGATGTCATTTCACAACCTGTTGCCACGTCTTACTCTTTCAAGTTTCACAAAAAAATTCATCCCTTTTCATCCAGACATCAGGTGTTTCTTAAGGTTTTGTGTGTCTGGATCACATTACCAGTTTTCTGCTTTACCCTTTGGACTATCTACTCTAAAAAGAGTGCTCAGAAGTGTCTACCTCCCATTATAGTTCATTGCAGGCTAGATGGATTTTCCTTATTTGGACAACTTGATTATTTTTGCAAAGTATTTTTAAAAAATATCAGGAGTATTTCTCATGAATGAGAAATCTCTTGCACAAGCTGGGATTTCAAGGAAACATTCAAAAGTCTTTCTTGACTCTTTTAGACAGGATAGTGTTCCTGGGATGTTAACTGGACAACTCAATTCAAAGAGTTTTTCTGTTACAGGATAGGTCTTTATCTAGATCTATTTCTAAGGATCTCCACACAGATTTCAATGTGTTAGGGAATAACTTAGAATTTTGGGTGTCATGGCATCTATGATTCTCACAGTACCCCTGACAAGACTCCACACGAGAAAGATATAGTGATTTCTGAAATCCCTTTGGTCCCAGTGTCAACCACCTTTATCTTTTCAAATGCCAGTACTGAGTTTGTTAGAAGAGTATTTTTTGGTGAAAACAATAGATATCCTTAGATCCAGATCTCCCCTTCTTCCTCTCTGCTACAAAACAGTCAGTCAGCACAGACACTTCAGATTTTTCTTGGGTGCCGTTTCAGGAGGGATAAAAGTGCATGATGCGTGGGACACAAAGGATGGATGCAAACACATAAATATCAAGGAGCCCTGATCAAGCCTCTCAACTCTCTGAACCAACTTTGGTCCATGGAACAAAGTAACATAGCAGACAGACAGAGGCTGGGGGAATCACACCTTTGACCACAGGATGCAGTTTGTTAACAGTTCATAGTGGTCTTAATCTTCTGTCCTGACTGCCAAATGCATCTGAAAAGATATGTTCTAGATATTGATTTAACTAAAATACAGAACAAGGATTAAAATAATTTTGTAGAAACAATTATAAGTACAAATTAAATGACTCAAAATGTAAAATATCCTGATTTTTTTTGTTATGTCATGGCTATTTATTGTTAATATTGTTTCCAATGATGCACTGATTTCTTTTTGTAATCTTGATGGAAAGAAAAGGTTAAGAAGAGCCCACTGAAAAAAAATGTTCTTGTTTATGAGTAATATTTCAAAAATGCTTGCCTTTGCTTGTTGGTTATTATTAAACATTTGGAGGGAAACATCTCCTCTTTAGGTGATCACAGTAAAAGTCATTGAATGTTAAAGCCACAAAGCAAAAACACTCGAGTGATATACACTTTATTACTGTTTCCTATGGGAAGTGGGAACTCATTGCCAGTGTTATTTTTAAGTGTGCACCAGCAATGATTAATTTCTCCATTCATCATATTGGTACATCTGTGAAGTTGTTATAGGTTCATGAATGTGGAGGGCTTGCCCACACATCAAGGGTGTGTAGGGGAGGGCTTGACCCCCCCCCCCCCTTAAAAACACTTAAAGTTTTTCTCCCACCTGTGTTTCAGGCATTATTTTTTTTTTTCCTTTTTCAATCCTCAGGACTTTGGAAAAGGTGTTTTGTAGTAGAAGTGAAGGGAAACAGTCTCTAGCTCCTTGTTTACATAACTGTTGATTACTGTAGATAGGAATATAAATCTACGAAAGTGTTTCCTCATTTTTAAGTATTACTGTTGGGTATATATGTGATATAATAAAATAACTGATTGTCATTTAAAAACTTCATTATATTGCTCATATAAACACAAATAGTTTTAATGGTTAGTGAAACAGAAATATTTTGTATTTTGGAAACTTGGATTAGAAGCATCAAAATTAGTATAGCTGGTATTTGTAAGATCCTAATAATTAATTTATGCAATAACAACCTGGAAAGAGATTTGCCCTGAGGTGAAGTAGGGAACATCTTGAAATGCAACATGAGCTTAAACTAAAACAAATTGCTCAGAAAGGAGATAAAATATTTGTAAAGCTTAATTCAGTAACACCTTGGAATGTCACAACTCTAGCACACTACATACATTTTGCATTCCAGAGCATCTTCCGAAAAACAAACTTGAAAATCATAAGATAAACCAGATATTCTGTGAATAATAAATACAATTAAAACTTTACAAATGGAAGCGCTATCAGTTAAAAGCATTCCTTACAGTGATAATACTCCTTTCCATAAACACTGTAATATATTATAATGCTCACAACTCCCAAAGTATATTTTTTCTAAACTTCCACAAACAAATTTTCGTGGTTTGAAAACTATACAACCTGGTATATATTGCTAGAACATTTTTGTTAACCAGACATAAGTACATGACAAGAAATTCCTCTCTCGTGCATGTTTGAGATATTTACAGAAATATGAAAACATATGTTTAATTGTATAATTATCAATACAAATAATACTGGATATATCTCAAGATGTGCAACTTAACACTGCAAATATTAAAGACAGTTTTCTTCAGCATTTAGCCATTCAACCACACGGACAAAAGCTGAAAATGGTTTTCAGTTAAACCATTTCCGACATTTGTACTCGGAGGCTTTCCGTGATTCACTCACTCAATTTGCAGAAATGCCTGCTCACACAAGTCATGTTCGATAAAATGAAGGTAAACCGTATATATATATATATATATATATATATATCTATATATATATATATATATATATATATATATATATATATATATATATATATATATATATATACACATACATACATACATACACGCACACATACACACTTTAGCAGCTTTATTTCATTTATCATCACACCTTCAACTTGACAAAATGCAATGGTGCTCAACTGATGCACCAGACATGCAAACCTCTAGACTGATCCTTCAAAAGCATTTGTATACATATGAGCAATATGTTTATTTGCAAATTTAAGGAAATACATAATTTGCAGGAATTTAATTATCCTTATGACTAAGTAAAAGATGTAGAAGTTGTTCATCATAAAACTTTCTAAGTACTGTTAAAACTGGATCTAGAACCAATATAAGAACATAAAGAAGGAAAAGCTTGAGACAGGTTACTTTAGCAAGTATTAAAAATTTTACAGTCACTAGACAAATCAGTGTCAACAGAATTGGCAAGGAACAATTCTACACAACTGCATTGCCTGGACAGTACATTTTCTGCCACTGTCCACTGACAATAGTCTAACTCAGATTTTCACCACTGACTCAGATGTTCAGGTGTGGTAGAGCTGTTGTATGTAGAGGTGTACCTGTATTGGACATTGACAATGTTATTCTGTACTCAGAGTGGTTTGACTAATTCTCTGCAGCACAGCATTCTGATTGTTACTCATCAATAAACAACTGGGCATGTCTTCTGTTTCATCTGGGTATGTCTACTGTTTCATTTGACCATGATACCATCTTTTGTTAGTGTGTTGTAGAATCAAAGTATAGTTATCTTTGTACTGCAGAACCTTTTGTGTCCCATTTATCTCTCCCCTTCTAACTTCAAGCAAACTGCTTGGCCTTGTTGAAGGGTAGATAGTGGATGTGCAGAATGATGTCTGTCATAAAACTTTTTATGTGAAGCTTTGGCTACATTATATGGATTTATATTAGAATTATGCCTTGACTCTAACAGTGGTATTTTAGCTTGTATTTTTTCTCCCAAGTGTAAGATGTGAAAGACTTAGAACATGCTATGAGATCTTTCTGAGGAACTGTTTGTCTAGTATCCTGATGGATGATTGCACTGATCTTTGAACTAGATCATTTCACTATGGACAGTAAAGACGTGACATAGTATGGATGAAACCATAATCAACATCAAACTGCTTGAAGTCAGTTTTGACATAAATTGTGTACATTGTCTATAACTAGTTCAATAGGTAGACCATACCTTAAAAAAGCTGTTTTAAATCTGGATATCATTTGTTGCAGCTGGTATATCTTATTAAATCTGTGGTCACAAGAGTAATCATCTACTACTATAAGGTAGTCCTTGCCTTCACACTTACATAAGTCAGCAGTTATTTTTGCCACAAATGTTGCGTAAGGACATTGGCATAAGTGTCTCCCATCATTGCAGTGGTTTAAGCACAATGCAGAATTTTTACTTTGTCACTTGGTTTACAATGTTTTGGTTGTTGTTCTGCCTAGTTCTTAGCATTTAGTAAGACCCCAGTTATCTTTGTGTATTTAATGCAGCATTTTTTCTCACTGAGAATAAAGGTTCTCTGATTCTTTCTTGAAATAACAAGCCATCAAGTTCTGATACCTGCAATCTGTCAGTATAGTATTTACTTATCCTGCATATCAGACATTTGGATTGTGCCCAGTGATGTGGACATCCATTCTGCACAATTGATGGTTGCATTTCTTGGTAATTTTGAATAGTTTCTCTAAGCTTTTTTAATCTATTTGTAATCACTGGTCTAATCATAATTATATACTGCACATAAGTGCCAACTTCCTCTTTAGTACCAGATAATTGTTGGTCACAGTCAGATTTGTAGATTATACAACTGCAACACAAACATGTTTTCCAGGCACATGTATTCTAGCATTAAGGTCTCTTCATCTTAGTGACAGCTTGTCTAGGTCATATTTTTTAATTAGTGAACTAGTGGTTTTGTGGTCAGTCTGGAGCAAGAAGCTATCATGATCTAATAGGTATCTGGAGACTGTTTCATAGGTCAGTACTCTTGCAGGACATGTTTTTGTTGTATGAATATCACTGTTCAGCATTTCTCAGCATTTTAGTGCAGCAGGCAATAGAATGTCACCTTTGTTCATCCATTTGGAGTAATATTGCAAATTTGCAACCAGATTATAACTATTAGTCTATACAATTACTATTATCACGTTAGTGACATCATAGTATGATAGCAATGTAGTTGGTAGTATTTCTTTTACTTAGCTGAATGCTTAGGCTTGAGCATATTCCCATAGTGAAAGTACATCTTTCATTAACAAATTTGTTAAAGGATGAACAATTGTTGACATATCTGGTATAAATCTGCCCAAGTAGTTAAGCATGCCTAGGGCCTATCTTAGCTCAATTAAACATGATGGATTTTGCAACTCGGCTATTGTCCTGTTCTTGATTGCCTCTGATCTGATTCCATGAACACTTTTACTGTGACCAAAAGACCTAAGCTCTGTTTTACCAGATCTTAGAGTAGAGTAAGGCTCCATGCAGCCAACATGTCCGCCGAGCGATCCAGGAACAGCCGGTAGGGGCGTGCAACTGAGATCTCTAAACTAGTCCTACACGGACAGGGCTCGGATATGCAAATGACCTCAATTGCAGGTGAAAGCTATGCAAATGAGGTAAATTTACGATCTAGGAAACCCGAACCTGTCCGAGTAGGAGTAGTGTTACTTGCAGAAACGTACTCAGTTGTTAACTGAGTACGATTCTGCAAATAGCAAAATGGAGCCGTGTCAGCTAGAAATAAAGCATGAATGTACAGGAGGAAGCATGCCAATGGCCAAAAATATGGCCATTGGCAATGGGAAGGGATGCCAATTAAAAATAAAATAACTTTTTTTTATCCCGATCTCCTGGGTTTAACTGTAGTGCAGCGCCGCGCAAACGCGCGGCACCCTAAAAACAGAAAATTAATAATTAAGATCCACAAATGTGGATTTTATAGCTAAAAAAAAATTACAATGCAAGAGAATGGCAGGCTGAAGACAACATGGCCACTGAGTAGAGGTTGCTAAGGGGGGAAGCTCAGTCTAAGAGATGTAACTAAGCATTAGTAGGCAATCCTATGCAAATGAGAGTTAGGATAGTGAATCGCAGGTTTACATAGCAAATGAGCACAGTCAGTGGAGTGTAGGAGTAGGATAAGGGGTGTAACAGATTAGAGGATAGGTGACATCACGAGGGGGGTATGTATGAAAGGAATGAAGCTCATTGGAGCAGAGTGTCATGTGTCAGCTTACATTCACATAATAGTGAAAGAGGTGTGTCAACAGGTAGGCCAGGTAAAGTCAAGAAATTGAAGGTGTATGCTGTGGATAACACCAAAGTTTCTTGCTGAGCATGTATGCACGCGTGTGCGCGCCAGTAAACCTGAGTAAGACAGTGTGCGCGCATGTTAGCATGTGTGCACGCGTGTAGGCTTGAGTAAGCATATGTAAGGCTGTGTAAACAGTTGTAAGCATGTTTGTGCTGGTGTGCGCGCGTTTTAACAAGAATAAGCAAGGTTTAGTCCATGTAAGCATGTGTGCGCACGTGTTGGCTGTTGTGTGCATGTTTGCACTTGTGTGCGCGGTGTTCCCCCCCGAGGAAACAAAAAGGAAAAAGGAAGCACACCAAATAGTGGGAAGTTACCAGGGAGTACTAGCAGAGCTAGCAGGTGAAAACAATCAGAACAGGCAATTACACAGGCAGAACACAAGCCCAGCCCAGCCCAGCACTTAAAACTCTGCAAACAACAGTCCATTATGTTTCTCTTAAGAGACACTGCAATACTGCAGTAAGCTAATAGAAGTGAAAACTGAAAAAGCTTCACTGAGACAAAAAATATTAGGGACTGCCATTGCGGTTATAAGGCGACATATGCAGCATGCTGAGGGTGGTGATAATGCAAATGCTGCTGGACAACCCACAGTGAGGAGATGGAGAAGATTGTACAGGCCCAGGGTTACCTACCAGTGGCTACATGAGCTGGAGATAGTGGAGCACTATAGAGTGGACAGAGACCTCTTGCAGCAAATTGTTGAGCTGTGCATGCCACGCCTCAAACACAGAACCAACAGAGGGGAACCCATCCCAGTGGAAACTAAGGTATGTGTTGGCCTAAGAATATTAGCAACAGGTACCTTCCAGAGACCAACTTGTGATATGATGAGGATATCACAGGCATTAGCATCCAAGGTACTGCACCAATTCCTGGATGCCATGTCAGCACATGTCGGTGATCATGTATATTTCCCCAAATCCCATGAGGAATTGGCTAGCTATATGCGTCTCTTCCAGCAAATAGCAGAATACCCTGAGGTAGTGGGTACAATAGACTGCATGCACATATGCAACAAAGCACCAGCCGGTGAGCGGGGTAGGGTCTACTTCAACCGCAAGTGCTTCCCCTCCATCAACTGCCAGGTCATGTGTGATGCCCAGGGCATAATACTGAATGTGTGTGCTGGCTGCCCTGGAAGCTACCATTATTCCCATATCTGGCGTCTGACGCAGCTGTACCAGACATTTGCCATTGGGGACATCCCACATGGTCACCTAATGGGGGATGCTGGCTATGCACTGGAGCCGTGGCTGATGACACCCATCAGAAACGCACACACACACCTGAACAGGAACGCCATAATGAGGCAAACGCACAAACACAAAATGAGCATGTGTTTGGGCTGCTCAAGTCATGGTTCCAGTGCCTGGACACATCTGGTGGAGCCTTGCAGTACTCATCAACTACATGTACCCAAATTGTCATGGTATGTGCTATGCTACATAATATGATCCTGCGAAAACAGCTGCAGCAGGACCAGCATAGTCATGAGCCAAACAGCCCCCCACCATTGCCAAGGCCATCACAGGCAGAGCATGGCTCAGAGGAGGAACAACCTGAGCCTGTCCCAGTAGGCAGAATTAGGCGTGCCCAGTATGCTTTGGCCTTGGCAAAGAGGCAATGCATAGCACATACACTGGCTCAGTAGGAACTCTGGAAATGATCCCTCTCTCTGACCCGCACATATAGTAAAAGGGATGCCTACATTGACACTACCTGCTTTCAAACATGTATAGGGAGTGCAGTATGTGCATCTGACATAGGCAGCCCTGCATCAACACCTGAGGCATGATTGCCATGTGTTAAGCAATATAAAGCAGTGCTATACAGCATTTACCATCATGAAGTATATGTAAACAAAATCTCACACACCAACTACTACAAATGTGGTCAATGTAGAGTAATATTGGCCAATGTCCAGCAATGAGGGTTAATATTGAGCAATGTTGGACAAGCTGGGTCTAGGTAGGGCATAGCTGAACAAACGCCAACATGCTCATATTTGCTCTACTGGCCCCTAAGCAGTCTGGTCTGCTCAGTATGAAAATATAAGCAGCGATGGGCCTCGAACCCAGGGTACAGTGCACTATAGTCACAGCACTGAACCACTAAACCATGACAGTATTGCAGTGGTTAGCCTGTATGAAGAAATGTCGATAAGTCTATGCAAAGTATTTCATGAGGACCCTGCAGGCACAGCATAATCCCTGTCGAGTTATGACACAAAGGTGAGTCCTGCAGTAAGAATAGAACCTGACTTTCAACACACACAGTACAAATGTTAATATTGGACATGTAGACATACATCAACAAATGTAGTGGACCTCAGACAGCAACATACTGAAAGGTCACACTGGACATGCTCACACACTTGAATACATGAGACAAATGTCAGGCAACAGAACACTGACAGTCTGAACTGGGCATGCTCACACACTTAGGCCATGTTGGAGTATAGCATTGGGCCACATATAGCAGGCAGTTGCATGTGTTAACCCACGAACCTCTCACTATCCAGCAATCTGCCCTGTGCACACACTGATATGACAACAGACATGTAAATAATATAGTGGAACCCTGCCATAAGCAAATATGTTCTGCAGATACCTAGGCGATTCATAGAAAGTGTGAAAGCAAAGATGATAAAAACCTGCAAACAGTATCAGCAATAAACATTGTGCATCATGAAAATTATCATAGGTTCAGAGGTTGATACTAGGCTATCTGCCCTAGGGCAAGTACAAGCATAGCCAGAGTGTGTTTGGCTTCTGCAACCCAGTCTAATCAGAACACTGTGCCTCTGAATAGTAGGGGACAGATGATAGCCCATTCATGTTGAGTGTATTGTGCCTCTGTCTAGCAGGGACCCAGAAGATATTGCATGGGTAAACGTGATCACCCATCCACATGTCAAGATGTCACCTGTAGGTGGTCAGTGGGTGGCTCTGCCTATGCAAAACTGGGACTACACTCTGGAGTGAGTGGAGGCTTTCTGATAATAATCTGTCCCCCCAGCATGTCCTTTTAACATCTGTGCTGAGGTATATGTCCCTGGAGTGTGTAGCTCCAAGGGAGTCGGATATCCTGAGGTGGAGCATGTCCAGTAAGTCTGGGTCAGATATTGCCTGCAACTACAGGCACACAACACATCCATGTAGGTGGTAAGTGACTGAGTATAGCTGGAGTTACTGTATTGGAACTGTGCAGGGCATCTGTGTGAGTCCCTACATTTGCTCAATGAGTAACATTTGTGGCCATTACAGTTGCTGCAGGTGTCAGGTAAGGTACATCCCAAATGTGGCATAGTAACCAAGCATGGTCGTGAAGAGTATGGGGGCACAATGATCACACGTGATCAACATGTGAAACCATGTGGGATATTGTGGGCTATGTAGACGTACTGTCTAACCACTATGGCAATAGGATTGTCAAAGGCGAGAGTACGAACAGGTTGTGTCCCCAAAACCCTAACAACCACTACAGTATGCAATGGATTACAACCTATGTGGTAATGTGTGGGCATTTTGTCATCCTCAAAGGGGATGACTATGCAACTAATGGCATGTAGCCATGGGCCATGGCTCAGGCACCATTCAACCTATCTCTGTGAGACCCTGTATGAGTATGCATGTGCCAGCAGGAGAGCTGATTATGGCACCCAGTCTGCAGTCATCTGCGAACATGGGCAGCCATAGCCCTCCTGTGATAGCCTGTACATCACACAAATATATACTGAACAAGAGAGGTCCCAGGACCGAGCCTTGTGGGATGCCATGTGTCATGGGTGTATAGTCAGACATGGCACCTGCAACACTGAGCATGTGGGTGCTATCCCTGATCCAGGTAGCAATCCATCATGTCAGATATGTGTCGATATTGATGCTGGGGAGCCTATGCATAATGGCCGAGTGGGGTATTGTGTTGAAGGGTTGTGCAACGTCCAGGCAGGCTGTGTGGACAACCATCCCAACACTGATGGACCTGGTAACTGTTGAAAGAATATGAACAGGTCCAACAGGCAAGATCTGCCCACAACAGCACTGTAATGTGTAGAACCCAGTGTCTGTAGGTTTCCCATGTCTATGTGCATGAGTCCCATTATAATACACCCCATAGCTTTGCAGAACAGGCTAATTAGCCTTTTAGGCCGATATTGCCTGTGGTCTGTTGTGGCAGTAATCAGTGGGCCACTATCGCTGTACACCATTCCGTGGGTACATATGCTGCAGCAAGTCTTATGTCAAACAGTGACGTAATGTGAGCGTTATGTCTGTCATGAAGGCTGTGTACAACACAGGCTGGGACATCGTCTGGTCCCATTGATGCTGTGATGTCCGCTGTGGGGATGGCAGCACTCACCTGTTTACTCGTGATGTCTGGGAGGTTACACTCTGTTGGTATGGACAGTACCACCTTAGGGGGGATGTGGGGGACACATCTGCACTGAACCTGTTTGCCAGGATAATGGTAATGTCAGTGGGTTCAGGGTATGTGTAGTCAGTATGCAGTAACACACAGCATATCAGTGAGTGTCCAGCCAGGTACCTGAATCGACTGAAGAACGCCTTGTGAGTGTCTGACGTGTCTGGTGCAATTGTCCATTAGAAGCGTGCCTGACATAATTACCCAAGTGATTGTAGCTGTCTGCTAGTACAGATCACAGATGTCTTCCCTGTCTGGGATTGTGCTCTATCATGTAGTAGCTTACTCCATTTGTTGTAAAGCATATGAATGGCTGGGGTCTACCACACAGGTCCACTGCCATTACAGGAATGAGTCCAGTTGTTATTTTGGATGTAACAATCCATGCGGTCCACTAGGTGTCCATAGAATGTGTATGTAAAGGATACAGCAGTCTGGGCCATACTTACCACTGACCCAGGGTCTCTGAAGGATACCACCATGGTTTGGAGGAGTGTGACATTTTCCTATGGGAAGTTCACCAACATTACCCAGTAAGGGTGTGGGGACGAGATATGGATGTCCAGTGAGATAAACTATGTTCTGCCCTTCGCAATGAGGGGTATATCGCAGGTGTGACACATAGAGTCCCCATGTCGGTAATGATCATGTCCAATATGTTGTCCCCTCGTGTGGGTGTGGTGACCGGTTGTGCCATAGCATATGAGTGTAGAAATAGTAGCAACTGTTGGTCGAGGGTGTTGTGACCTGAGTACTATCCACAGTCAATATGTGGGTATTTGACGTCACCCAATATAATGGTGTTTGGGGAGACCTTCATATTGTCCAATGTTCCCAGGAAAGCTGAGTGGAGTTGCTGAGTTGGGGAGTGTGGTCTGTAGCAGGCAACAAACCAAAAGGCCAATTTGCACAATGTTAGGTGCATATGTATGGTCTGTGATGCTTTGTGCAGTGCTACCAACCCGGAGGTATGTGTATCTGTGATGTATATGGATACACCCCCTAATTGTGTTGGCCATTCCGAGTTATGTGGTTTGAAAGCATGGTTCAAAATACAACCTGGTAGTTCTGGTGTGCATATGGGAGCCTGAACCATGTGTCTGTTAGTGCACAGATATTGCTATCCTCCATACTGAGGAAATCCCTGAGTGGGCGCAATTTGAGGGTAATACATCTGGTGTTGAGCAGCATTACCCTCAGTGTCGTGTACTCTGTAATGTCTATGGAGGTGGTTCTATCCTTTGAGCCCCGCTTAAATAAGGCACTATGGTGGCAGAAAGTACCCTAGCCAGTATTCAAAGGTCCAAGGGTGACAGGTGCAAGCTGTCCATAGGGAAGCTACGTGGCATGTCGAGCATGTCACCCCAGGGTGACAAACACTGTATCCCCTTTGAATAACACCAATATGTTAGCCAACTGTTAACCATGATCAGTGTGTTGGTATACTGTGACATCATACTTGGTGAGTGTAAGATGCTAGACAAGATCAGGGTAATACTGGGCTGGGCTACATGATCACAGAGTTCCTCTATGTTTCATGTTATGTGGTCCAGGGAGGAACATCTGAGGTTGTATGCACCAGCTTGGACAATGATGGAGCCAGTCCTGGACTTGCGTTGGAGTGACCTGAGTGCATGTGTCATGTGGTGGATCCTGGCACCTGAGAGACAGCTCAAAGTGACTATTAACTTGTTTGGCCTGGTCAGCGGGACAACATTGTGTTTGACATTAAGTGTCACCTATAACAAGTGTATCAGGTGTGTTGTTTAGCCCAAAGGGCAGTGACTGTGTGGCCCACTGACATTGTGAACTGTGTGATATGTGGGCATTATAGTGGGGTAGCAGTTGTATGTGTGTCTGCTGGGGAGGTCTCTGCTGCTTAGGCAGAGTGTATGTAGAGCCTCTGAATATGTGTATGTGTGATCATGTGGTTTGTGTGCTGTCACTATCGGTATATGTGAGACTGATATGTGGTGTGTGTGGTCACCCTCACCACCTGATAGACTATGCCAGTCATGGGTCGAGAGAGCTCACCTTCCTGTATGTCAATATTGTTACATCTCCCGCATATATGTGAGTGTGATGTGAGGAGGAGAGGGTCGTCTCTGTACATGATGCAGATGTGACATTGTGTCATAACCACAATATTCACTAGCTGGACTGGAGAGTACACATTAAACCGACCCCTGGACATGCCAGTGTATTATGATGACATTCTCTGTAGCCTGAGCACAAAGGATCAGTAGGGTGTTAAGTGTGTAAAAGAGTATAACCGGGATTAGTCCTCAGGTTTGTTGGTGTTTTGTAAAGAGTGGCTGAGAAGGTGTCCTGACTGAGAATCATGACATGTCCTTCAGCTATGCAATAAATAGTAATGTACACACATATATATGCTGAGTCAGGGACAATTGCACCTTACTGACATTGCCGACATCCTATCAGACAGGCCCATGCATACATACCCACCTCCCACAGACGATAGTCCCTGACATCATACAGGAGATATCATGTGTAGAATGGCTGAACAGCTCCCCCCAAAGCCAAAAGCATGGCAGCAATTGGATTACATTGTTTCCCAATATGTGTCATGCATGCACTACAGAAGAAACAGACCCTGCACCTGAACAGTCTGTTTAGCCTCACCCACTCCACAGGACCTGGAACCGTTGAATGTGTTACAGCAACATAAGACACTCCCCACATGTGTGGGTGCACAACACACCATGGAATGTATAGTCCAGTAAGCCTATAAAGTCTGATCTGCAAGGCCATGGAGTGCATCATGGCAGACATGATAAACAGAGCTATTGGAAACCGACAAACACACAACCCTACCAACTGTGGTATGTTCATGTGCAGATCATGGTTCCCAAGCATGCTATACTGTCTGCAAGGCAGCCACTCAGGACATACATCATGGAACAGAGCTACACATGTCCCACATAAACTTTGAACAGCTCTTCATCAACATCACAGACACATGTCGTATTCACAAAATCAACAATCTGTGCATAGATATGTGTTGACATATGCAGGGATGTCAATGTGTCCACAGATAGATCACACAAGGTGAGACTCACAGGGTCCTGCACAAGCTGTTGATACCTGCCAACCTACATGGTTCATTCCTGGGATTGCAAAACAATGTGTACACACATTACCATGTCCAGTCTGATGATGTCATCATCCTACAAATATACCAGGAGAACAGAAATCGCCCAGTAAAGCATATATCACGCTGTGTTAATGCATATTTCTCTAGTATCATAACATAGTTAGGTAGGGGGTTGAGTCCTGCAAACGCCGCATGTGTGTGTGAGTGTGGTTTCCTTTGAGAAGAGTAGCCATTTTGGAGACTGGGAAACCACATTAAAAGAGGTACATCCCTCTTTGGAAAGTCGGATTATGTCAGCATCCTACAAATATTCAAGGAGAACATAAGCCACCCAGTAATGCATATAGCGTGCCATGTTAATGTGTATCTTTCTAATATCATAACATAGTTAAGTAGTAGTTTGAGTCCTGCAAACGCCAAGTGTGTGTGGAGGGGTGTGTATGTGTGTGGTTTCCTTTGAGAGGCATGTCTTTTTTTGGAGACTGGGAAAACACATTAAAAGAGGTACATCCCTCTTTGGAAAGTCCGATGATGTCAGCATCCTACAAATATTCAAGGAGAACATAAACCACCCAATAATGCATATAGCGCACTATGTTAATGCGTATCTCTCTAGTATCATAACATAGGTAAGTAGGGGTTTCAGTCCGGCAAACACCAAGTGGTTGTATGTGTGTGGTTTTCTTTAAATGAAGTAGCCTTTTTAGAGACTAGGAAAACACATTAAAAGAGGTAAATCTCTCTTTGGAAAGTCGGATGATGTCGGCATCCTACAAATATTCAAGGAGAACATAAACCACCCAGTAATGCATATAGCGTGCCATGTTAATGCGTAGTTCTCTAATATCATAACACAGTTAGGTAGAGGGTTGAGCTCTGCAAACGGGGGTGTGTATGTGTGTGGTTTCCTTTGAGAGAAGTAACCTTTTTGGAGACTGGGAAAACACATTAAAAGAGGTACATCCCTTTTTGGAAAGTCCGATGATGTCAGCATCCTTCAAATATTCAAGGAGAACATAAACCACCCAATAATGCATTTAGTGCGCCATGTTAATGCGTATCTCTCTAGTATCATAACATAGTCAGGTAGGGGTCTGAATCCTCCAAATGTGTGTGGTATCCTTTGAGAGAAGTAGCCTTTTTGGAGACTGGGAAAACACATTAAAAGAGGTACATCCCTCTTTGGAAAGTCGGATGATGTCAGCATCCTACAAATATTCATGGAGAACATACACCACCCAGTAATGCATATAGCATGCCATGTTAATGCATAGCTCTCTAATAACATAGCATAGTTAGGTAGGGGTTTGAGCCCTGCCAAGTGTATGTGGGGGGTGTGTATGTGTGTGGTTTCCTTTGAGAGGAGTAGCCTTTTTGGAGACTGGGAAAACACATTAAAAGAGGTACATCCCTCGTTGGAAAGTCCAATGATATCAGCATCCTACAAATATTCAAGGAGAACATAAGCCACTCAGTAATGCATATAGCGCGCCGTGTTAATGCATGTTTTGCTAGTATCATAACATAGATAGGTAGAGGTTTGAGTCCTGCAAACGCCAAGTGTGTGTGTGTGTGTACCACAGGTGGTCAATGCAGTGTGGGTTTTGCTTTTACTACGGTATGACAAATGTTTCAAACAGTATGATCATTGCACACATCGGGTATCTACGTGTCAAATAAATATGTGTACATGAGACCTCAATCAGTACATAGGTGTGAAGCCTGCATACGACATGAATACATTTGTAACCTTCGACAGATTGTGCCGCTGCTTCACAAATCATAGGTCACATATGTATGTCTGTGTCAAGCCCAGCCAATGTAGTGATCCATGGCCAAGGACATCTCTGCCACACACACCCATGACAGGTACTATAGAGTACTGTGAGTGAGGGTAATTGCTGGAGTATATGTCAGACATGTTCATATACAACAACGACTGACAATAATGGGCAGTCATTATAGGTGTACACCAGACCTGTGGATATGCATGCAGGCCCCTAATGTGTTATGTGAAACACCAAGGGACTCCACAATACCTATGGATATGTGGATACCAAGGGACAGATGACATAACATGTGTCTCTCTGTACACATTGGTACCCAACATACATGTTGAGGGCTACCACCTATGTGGTACTGTTGGGATAGTATGTATAGTAAATGTGGATGAATATGCCATAGACAGCTTACTGCTATACAGCATGTATTGAACAACAGGTATCTGTCTGTATGATACCCTTGTGTAGGATATGTGTCCCATCCAGGAAATGCAGTGTAGGCCAATGCATGCATTTCCAGATGTTGATGGACATATCCCTAGTGTATTAGCATGTACCTAAGAGGGCTATATACCACACAGGTGTGGTCCCAGGAACGTGTGGCAGTCAATACCACCGGTTACTGTTATTGTATAGTACTGGGAGGATCCAACTGTTACTGAGTTCCCTACAACTGTGAGTCATTTGTCAGGACATCATCTAATGATTGGTTATAGTCATGCTGTTGAGATGGTGTATACTACCAGACTGCAGATCATTGACAGATATCAACAGTATCACCCACAGCAAAGTGCCAACCCATGTCATACACACATGTGTACCCACGTTAGTACATATCTGTAGTAGAATGCATACTGGCCATCAAAAGATACCATGATATGTTAACAATGTGTAGAACAGGGTAAGTCGCACATCCCATGTGTCCACTATGCACGTACATGCAGACAGTGCACACACACCATGTTCACAGATGTACACCCGCTAATTTGTAATGCACACATCACACATGTACAGTCCACTCACTAACACATGCTGGCAACACTGTACACTTCAGCCAAGTGGCACATTGGTGGACATTACATACTCAGGACTAACACTGGTGTAAATAATGCTACAATGACTATCACAGCTGTGATGCATAATGCCTGCTCAGGTATACCTACAAGGATATCATTACACTTTCCTGTTGTCAACTTGTTACTATTGCTACACTGCTATAATATCACCCTGTGCATCAGACCCATGTTAGCCTGTTCCTGCATCAATGTTACAGATGACAGGAGATGGCACAGGTGTCACCATATGCACAGGGTGTGTTGTAGGTTTGCCAGAGCCCAACATTGACCCATCCAATCAGCATGTGTGTGTGTGTGTGTGTGTGTGTGTGTGTGTGTGTGTGTGTGTGTGTGTGTGTGTGTGTGTGTGTGTGTGTGTGTGTGTGTGTGTGTGTGTGTGTGTGTGTGTGTGTGTGTGTGTGTGTGTGAGGGACAACAGTATTGCATGGACCAATGTTGATGTAATGTGTGTGTGTATGTGTGAGCCCTATTTGTATGGTAAATGTGTGTGTGTCTGCATGCACACAACTCCACCATGTGGCTGCCATATACAGGCGGTTGTGGGACAGCCACAGACTGTACCTGCTAGGCCATACAGATCACTGTCTCCGGCCACAGACACAGTACCTGTGCCTAGCAGGGGTGCTACAGGCAGTATCGGGTACCAACCCTGACTGGGTGCTGTCATCAGAGGCAGAGGTATGGTGACTGGACCTATGTCCTTGCTGGGACTGGCCAGTGCCACGTCCACGTGGTCTAGTAGGACAGTCAATGGACAGGCTAGCCCCAGCATTACTAGGGCTGGTACTGCCACTATGGGAGCAGCTGTGATCCGTGGTCAGTCTGCGATGACTGCCAGCTGATGCTCTTACTGGCATGCATCCGTGTTAGCTTCTCATCCATCCCGCATGGTCCTGGCTCATGGCTCACACATCATGGATGACATCTAATGTCTCCCTCCACCGGCTGTCAATGACCTCGGTGTAATTCTGGATGGCACCAGCAAGGTCACAGATGCTGTCATTGATAGCAGTGTAATGGGCCCTCTGCGCCCTTAGTCCCTGTCAGGTGTACAGTTCCATGTGTGCCTGTGCCTGCCTTACAGCCCAGAACATACTGGAGGTTGTAATACCTCTGGGGGCATGTCTGCAGGGGCAATATGACCAGTGGTGCTCCCCCAAGAACCCCTGGACTTCCGCCTATGTGGTACCATTCCAGTAATCCGGCTATGGCTGCTGTGAAGGGATGCACATGCCATAGGTACCACACTCTCCTGGTCAATGCCAACTGTATGTTGTCTCTCAGCTAAGACCATTGGTGACGAGGGATGTATTGACAGTATGAGTGTGCGTATAGATGGGGTTGACCACTGTGTAGTGTCGATTGGTGGACCAACGACAGACCCTGTCAGACCTTCCTGTGCCACAATGCATGTCTCATCATCTCCACTATCAGTGGCGGTGACATCAGGTTCCCTGCTGCATTCAGCCACCCCTAACTCAGCACCTGTGGAAGGAAGACAGGAAACACACTTTACAATCTGTATGTGATGTTAGCACACATGCACACATGAACTCATGCACACATGCACACATGAACACATGAACATATGAACACATGCACACATAAACAAAGGCACACATGCACACATGCACACATGAACACATGCACACATGAACACATGAACACATGAACGCATGCACACATGCACACATGAATGCATGAACACATGCACACATGCACACATGCACATAAATACACTGCTCACCACAGCACATACACACACACACACACACACACACACACACACACACACACACACACACACACACACACACACACACACACACACAAACAAACACACCAGCAATCCAAAACATACACAATAGTGGGTGATGGTGGGTGACAGTATCACAAGGCAAACAGTCACCATACACATGTCAGCATGCAGAATATGTGTTGCTCAAGACCATGCAGTGCAAGTGTAGACAGCCCTATCTAATGACATTATACATGGCTTTGATGCATGTGTGTAGTTGTTCAGTGATTGGGTACACCCTGGAACAGAGTGTGTACATGGACACAATATTGCTGTGCAAGTATTATCTGCTTTGCAATGTCATGTGCACCATCACCCAATGGTATACATTCCATGGCTGCATGTGTTATCTGTGTGACACATAGATTGCCATGTCTGATGACAGTGTCTGTGTCCATAGCACATAATAGTGGGCACAGGTGTGAATGCATGCAATGTACAGACATGGGATGAGTGGTGCATGTAGACATGAATGAATCCCAATGCTCAACATGGACATTGTACAGTGGTTATGGTGAGTGTGGCACATATTGCAGATATGTCAGTGCCAGCTATGACATGGCATGCTACACGACTGCAGCATTAAACACCACACATACCCAATATGTGTCATGTGACCTATACACCCAATAGCATTCCAGGACATATATGTGACTCTTTGTACAGATGGCGACTGATGTGCAGAATGTGTATACTATCATATGTGTGTATAGGTGCATATGTTTGCACACACAGAACAATGAGGTGCACAGCAAAGACTGCTATGTGTAGTACTGTGGTCACTGTAACCAGATGGGGTGTAGTACCATGTGCCATCATCATCATCATGCATCTTGTGGTATTTCATGGCTACTAATGTGTGACAGACCACTGCCTAGCATGCTGTACCTGAAATGCAGTTCCATGGATACATTCACTATTACACAGCCACTTTATACATGGGTGTATGAGGTTCCCAGTAGGGAGCATTGCCTCACATGACTGTGTTATGTGTTGAAGAGTGTTGCACAGCCCCATGATAGGCCTCTACTCCCGAGGTACATCATGTGTGTGTGGATGACATGTGGGATACTGAAGTATGACCTTACAGTGGGTGTGGGGTTATGCCATATGTAGCATGACTTTGTGTACTGCATGTGATCGATATGTTATGTTGTGTACAGGTGTTGCAACTATGCCTATCCAATGTGCAGTACAGGGTTGCCACAACTGTGTGTCATGCTCTGTGTATTGCATGTCATTGAGGCAGCTACTTACATTACTGAGCTGTGAAACATCTCACAGCAGACATGCACAACATACATTATGCATAGGTGTGTTATGTGTACATGGCCTACACCTCACCTATGACATGCATATTTCATTACCAACATTGCAGGTATAATACACTCACCAGCATGTATTGGCTGCCATGCCATCACACCAGAGGGACCTACGAGAATATGAGAGGGTTTGTCAGTGGCCACAACTGTGGCATTGCTACAGTGGGTATACTAAACTGCAGTACAACAACAGTCAACAGTCACAGGTGTAGGTGTAGGGATATTATTCAAACTAGCTGTATTGCACAACACTAGGCAGCTGAACTGCTAAACACACAGTACACATCTCATGTACACATAATCTAACAATACAGTTAACTGTAGTCTACAGATTGGGCATGTTACCTGCTTGCTCCAGGTGAATGTGCTGGGTGGCTACGGCCTCTATTACAACACATGTCAGTGGTTGTTGTAGCTGTTGTCCGGGAGCCACCATGCTTAGGAGAAGCTCCTCCGCTTTGGTGAGGGGCGGGGGTGAATGGCCACCCCTCCACCTGTGGCAAGCTCCTGTCTTTGGATATCAGATGCACACCACCGGACTTGTCTAATTAAATCACTGCAGTGATGGCGTACCTGCTCATATGTCCGGTTATGCATGCCTATGTCATTTACCCAACTAACAAGTTCCTGCCACAGTGCAGTCCACTCCTGCTGGTGCTGGCCGTGTCTGGAGAAGAGGATTGTGTACTGCTGCAAAAGGCTGTTGCGTATCACCTCTTCCTCCTCCGCTGTATACGCTGGGTTGCGGTGGTGGGCCATCTGGATGAAAAAGATATGAACAATATGTGTGAGAGTGTCCTGTGTCACACTTTACACCTTTACCCACAGATATCCCTTTACTGCCATATATACCATCCTATTGGCTGTCAGAGGTTGCACACGTTCAATACCACTTATTGCTTCTCAGGCCACAACTAACTAACACTGCCTGGCAGATTCTATATATCACACCACTATACAACAGTACCCAACACACTGTTTGTGACACATTGCACAACCTCAAGACAGGGGTGTATATCACACCGATGCACAAACAGAGATGTCATCCATTGCAATGGATGTATAGTACAGGTACAGTAGGACCAATCAACCACCCTAGTCATTGATGCCATAGCCCTGCCTAACAGATGTGTCCAGTTGTTACTATAGGTGGCATACTGCTGTAACAGACTATATATGTTGCTGGATACACACATTTACCCTGTAACACACATATGATTGCAGCCATTGTACAGACATAATCACACACACATCAGGCAAACATGCAGTGCACCACTGTATGCCAACACAGATGAGCATTACCTGTGTACCATACAGTACTGTGTGCCACTACTTACACACCCTTATGTCTGCATTCTGTCCTCTGTGGAGACTACAGGAAACACACATGACAGTGTTTCCAAGCAATGTGAACACACACCATACTGTGCTGTTTAGGCCTACAGCTTCAGGTAGTACTACAGTTCATATTGGTGATGGATTCACCAGCAGTACCACTCACTAAGCATACATGTATTGCTTTAGCCTACAATGAGACACCACATTCGTCAACGGAGAACTATGTCACATCATCTGCCGTACTACTATGTCTGCCTAACAGTACATTACACATCAGTTGTTGTCCTCACAGCTAGGATAGGCACTACCATGTCAAATGCAACATCACACTAAGCTATCACATCTTTACAGACATTGCACACATTCAGCATTACACTTATGCAACCTCACATAGCAGCTATTGCATTAAGTACATGTGTGAGTGCATAGTGTCATAGGTAGGTAATATGCTATTGGTCCTAGGGCCTACAGCAGCCTAGCCATATGCTACCCTGGCCTTTGACACACATGTACTTTGATTTCACTTGCCCCTGCCGACCTGAACCACAGAGGTGTTTCCTGGGGTGAATTACCAATCTCCCACACAATCATCAGGGGTATTTATAACAACTGCTAAGGAGGAGCCTTGTTTGCTATTGCTATGTGGTCTATTCCAGTGTATGGCATATCTCTGAGATGGGAACCTATCCCTCCAGCATGTGCCGTTTAGTGAGCTGACAAAGTTTAGGGCCCTAGAGCATTTATCCCAGAGGGATTGTGATATATTGCCATGGTGGTTGTCACCCAGGTATGGGTGTGACATACTTCTGTATGTCCGGCAGAGGTCATCTCTGTGTGGCCAGTATGCAATACAGTGTACTTGTGATTTTGTGAGTCAGTCTGCATAGGGCATCTGTTTGCAGCCAGTATTACCCTCTGGGGGTCTGTCTGTGGCCTGTTCACCTGGTGTAGTTGTCATGTGAAGTACATACCACACAGGGCATTGTGATGAGTACAGGGGAACTCTACCCTATATGTCCATAGATGACACACCTGTTGTCATGACACATACCACACAGACAGATTACAGGTGTAGTGTGGCACTGTCTTCATCAAAGTGGAGGCTACTGTCCACCTGTGTTCCATGCTCCCTTATCACACCTTCACTGTTAGGTACATCTCTACCTATGTGGTAGTTAATGTGTACACTGTTTTGGGAAGGTGGAATTGCACTGCAGTATCAACATTTGTCTACAATCCGTGCCTTGGTCACCACACAACTGTTGCGGTACATATGAACCTGTGTCTCTCTGTCTCTCTCTCTCTCACACTCTATATGTGTATATATATGTATATATATATATATATATATATATATATATATATATATATATATATATATATATATATATATATATATATATATATATATATACATATATATATATATATATATATATATATATATATATATATATATATATATTATATACATGCATATCTATACACATACATGTACACATCCATTGCTGTACACATGGATGTACATATAGGCACAGGTGCAGTCCACCTTTCATGGTGGGGATATCACTTATGCGACAGTTGTGGGATGTACAGGTATGTGATTAAATTGCACAGTGTTGTGCAGAATGCATGTGGGTGTCCTCAGCCCTTGTTGCATTAGCAGGCCTCACTGGCTGTAACACAGCAGATCTGACACATCTGTCCCACAGCATTTAACCACCACATGACATATATCAACACTACTTTAGCTGGCCTTAGGCATTGGCCAACTGGGCGGCTGCCTAGGGCGCTGCTCTAGCAGGGGTGCTTTTCCACTATTTATGTGGTGTAGTAAGACATGGACGGGGGCACCAGAAAGTGTGGTAGGGGGCACCGTGCAGCCCTTTTGCCTAGGGCACCAGTTGACCTATGGCCGCTCCTGTGCACTGCATGCTGTTTTCTAAGCCACACACTATGACCTACATGGATATATGCACATATCAACCTTCACTGACAGATATTTGTCCACCCTTCACTAACAGTTGCAGTATGTCCCTTGCCCTATGCACATGTGCAGATACAGATAGATACATACTGCTGCCACACATGGATGACTTGCAGTGTGTAGAGTACTCTTCAGGAACATCTAAAACATGCCAACACATACATGTGAGTTACATACCTTACCTTAGTATTTCCCTGCTTCGTGTGTTACGGTTTTGTAGTTTTTTTTTTTTTATTGGTGTTTTTTTTTTTTTTTGGTTTTCGCCCTCTATTCAACGTTCTGTCTCTGTTTCTCACTCTGTTCTGTTCTGTCTCTGTCTCAGTTTTGTCTGTGTCTGTGTCCATGTCTCTCTCTCTCTCTCTCTCTCTCACTCTCTATCTCACAGCACCTGCAATGATATAATTGCATGTGTGCACTGCAGGTGCAGCTTGCTTTTCTAGGTATCTGCACTTGTGCATGTGACAGCCTCTGCACCAATTACTCCCCACCATTCAGTAATTGCATGTATCCTACTGTTTGGGGATTGCATTACTCACTTTGATTGCAGCCTACTGCTATAAAATGCTAGTTTAGGTAGGCGTAGCCATTTCAGATTTCCAAGGTGGCGCCCATACTTGTTTGCTCTGGACACCGTTGTGTCAGTCAGAAGGTTAGTATATGTCTCTTATCTGAAGCTAGGGTTGTAGCCAGTGATATGCATGTTGTACTCAAACCTGAATGTTGCTGCCTCCAGTACACACATCTCAGTGTTGACATGTACGCACCCCTCCAAATGCTAACCCAGGATACATGGGAGTATGGACTTTTTTCTCACTTACACAATTAACTGCCATACAAATATGGTTATTGCACTGTATTCCTGTGGCCAGTATTAATCCTGGTCTGATACTGTGTGGTGTTTGTAAGGTGCTACTGTAACACTATTCCCTGCTAGGATGGCTGGTTCTCCTTTCCCAGTCATGTCATGCAATTCCACAACCACTGCTGGTAAAGACCCACAGAAAAGGATTAGTGTTATACCATTCCTAATTTCCATTTACATTCCCTCATTGTAATGCATGATATATTTATTTCAGAACCACATTATTTGAATAGCTGCTGTGGTTTAGTGGTAATTCATGCAGTCTATTGTGTCAATGGTCTGGGGTTCAAGACTGGGAGAGGTATTTTCTTTTGCTGCTGAGCAGAACAAGGGCCCTGCCATAGAGTGACTAAGGCACTTTTAAGCAGTTGTAAGCGGGTTTGTGCTTAGCTAAGTGTACACATGTGCACGCTCGCTTAAACCTGCTTACTACTGCTTAACAGTGCTTACTCCTGCTAACCCCCATGCTAATTTATTTTAAAGAAAAGAAAATGGGGAGATAGGAAAGTGGGGATAAATGGGGCACAAAGAGGGACACACAGTAGGTAAACAAGCTCGGGATGTGCAGGACGGGTGTAGGGAAGGTCCATAGCTGCCCATTTCTTTAACAGCAACAGCTGTGCATATACAATGAATTTGGAGTGAAATTTGAAACCTTCCACCCCTGGGAGAGGTGTGAGGACAACAAAGTATGTTGTACTGCCAATTCTAATTATCAGCTTACATGTTTGTCCGATGGACATGTGTGCAAAATGGGCAGCTATGTATGGGGCGTAATTTTTTTGTGGGTACAGATTGCCCATTTTTTTTTTTCAGGTGAGAGTGGGAAGTGAGGTAGAGGAAGTAGGTATGTCAGGGGAGGTAGGTTGGGAAGGTAAACAGACAAGACAAACAAGACACATACAAGGGCGGTGTATGACACATGGGGTGGGCGGACACAATTGACGGGGTCAGATGTTTGGAAATCGCAAGCCCATGAGCCCACACATGGTAACAGTGAAAATGAGATCCCCACCCATGGGCAGTCACCACTGAACCTTCACAGCCCTGAGGGTGGCTGTGCTGGGGGCTGCGTAGGATGGGCAGGCTCACCCGTGAGACGCACCACTCTCGCCTCAAGCTGGCATAGGGGATCAACGACTGATCACTGGATCTCCCTACGCACCACAGCCTGGACTCTTTGAACAGTAACAGGTGGCCCTTCTCCGCCCACGCTTGCACGAGGGGATGAGCCCAATCCCCTACAGCGCTGGCACAGGACCAGCGGAGGAGGGGAGTCCAGGCTGGGCACCGGACCTGCTGGTGTCAGGTGCACTCGCCGGCTGAGGAAGGTCAGGCGGGTTCGCTAGGACCGGCCTTCCCATACGTTCTGTGATTAGGTGTGTTTAATTACAACATAAGCAAAACAGCCTTCCAGATTAGTTGTAACAGCATGCAATAATATGCCCATTAACCCAACACACCAAGGGTACAACAGTTGAACAGCAAGCATAACACATTCATATAATGAACCACAGTGGTTATTCCAACAGCATACAGGGATGTTTGGTAGCAACAGGCCACCATAATTGTGGTGTTTAAACAGGGCACATGCGTCAACGTGAATGCAAATATTTATAGTACAATAGAACATATGTCCCAACAAATATTTCAGATTAGACATACCCACTGAGGTGTGGAATTGCATGGTTTATGCGCATACAGTAGGGTGTATAAAAAACCTCGGTTAACATCTTATAATGACCTTTTAGTCTAAACTACATTCCTAGTGACTGCAAAGTGTATATCCCCTACCTGTATTATTACACTTGCCACCATACATTAGGTTGTGTAATGGGTTTGGCTAGTTCAATATATGCCTGACCTATATTTGACATACTAACTGTCCAAGATGCATATGTTACTGCTACATATTTCTTGATTGCATTTATATTTCTTTATCTACATATCTGGGATACTTTCACATGACATTTTCACTTCGATTTGTACAGAACCTTGCATTTCTTGACACACACTCACATTTCTGGGGAGAAAATAACATGCTACACATGTGCCAGGTTTACTTATTCATGCCAGCCAGTAACTGCCTGTTGTGGACTGTATATATGTTTCACAGCTACTAGTACTTCCATCACCCACTTTATATGGGACTGCACAACTCTTGGTTGCCAGCACCTTTTCAAACAGTACTGTTTGTATACTGCAAGGGTACAACAACATTTCAGACTCTGTGACACAGACACACTCTGGGGTTTAGACCTTTATTAATGACATTACACACTTTTCCACAGGCTCACTCCTTTATTTGTTTTAATGGTGTATATGGCAAACATGTTCAAGACATATTATACCTTTATTAATAGGTTAGAACAATCTTTTTTCAGGCTCACTCACTTATTTTATATGACAGTTCCTGCAGAGATATTATTCCAGACATATGTTACCTTTTTTAATGGGTTTCTACACTCTTTTTCTGCCTCTCTGACGTTTTTATCTGACAGTACATGTAGAGGACTTATTCAGGAAATTTTATGGCTGTATTATTGGACTACAACACTTTATTTCATGCACTCTCCCATATTTTATATAACAATACATGCAGAATAATCACTAACCTGCCTGGTGACACAGCCTTAGCAGCCTATCAGCATAGGCTTGCTGATTCATAGCACGGTCACCTGCAGCTGTAAAGTAAATCAAGGGATATTGAGACATACCTATCCGTTATACATACTCCATTATCAATTCTTACATACTGCATTCCATGGCTACATACTCAGTTGTGGGGCATCCCGCATCCCACAGGCCTCCTGTATCCATTGGTTCAGGCGGTCCTGCTTTCGTCTCTTCAGGTCTGCATGGTGGTGACGGACCTGTTCACCAATCTGAGGAACGCCTGTGGCACCGGTGAGGTCACGAGCTTACCAGTTCCTAGCCTCTGCCTTGTACTCCGTCCCTTGGAACTGGCCCTGCAGGAGTCCTGACTTGTGATGCTGTACAAGGAGCCAAACCATGTATTTGGACTCCTCGATGCCCCAACGTTGCGCTCGGGAGCTTGTTCCCTCTCTGACACCAGACATTCTAACTGCAGATGTGAGCTACAATCAGTTATGGCATGTATTCCTGCCAGTGGGGCTTAAATATGCCGCATTTTCCGCACTTTTTTGTGATTGGCCGTTTTGTAAAATTCTCAGCTGACTGCAGACCTGCTTAGTAATGGTTAAACTACCATTCGTAAGTATATGCATGTTAATAGTGGCTGTTTCTCCTATGTTATCATGGCTTAGTGGTTCTGTACTTTGCTTCTGAAGCACAGAGTCCTAGGTTCGAGCCTTGTTATTCATTTTATTTTCATACTATCCAGACAGGCTAGGGGGTGTGACTGCATTTAAGCAACTTTGCTCTATGTTGCTCCTTGGTGCCCTATGGTGCCCTGGTTGGTGCGGCGCTCACGTCCACTCAAACACATTGAGTTGGGTAAATTACCATTGAACTATGGGCAATTTTATTGCGCTAGGTAAAGCGCTATGAATCTATGGGAAACTCTATTGCACTAGGTAAAGCGCTATTAAACTATGGGCAACTTTATTGCACTAGGCAAAGCGCTATTAAACTACGGGCAACTCTATTGCGCTGGGGGAAGCACTGCTTAACTGCAGGCAATTTTATATCAGGATCCTTTAAAATATTTATTTTGTTCACTGATACATTGGCCATTTCACTGCTTTTTAGTAAGGTTTAAACATATTTGTCAGTTATTATTTCATATACTGATTTAAAAAATAAATAGGAAGGGGAGTGGTGGGACTCGAACAGTGAATGCCTCTTCTTTGTGCAAACACTCTACAATTACGTTATTGCTATTTGGTGTGATTGGCATTAACATTCTTTCTTATGCTCTTCCATGTCAGAATTGCTAACTCTAGCTAAACAATGGGCACACTGGCGCACACACGCGCAAATACGGGCAGCTATTTTGGGGATTTACAAAAATATATATTTAATGTTTTGCGTTTTAGAACTGTGATAGGGGTTTACAATATCAGGGAGTGTATGTTGGGTGCAAGGACATTTGAGCAGACTCGCTCTTCTGTGGGTGCTTTGTTTAGTTTTAAAACACTTGCAGGGGTGTGGACATTTAGACTGCTCGGCAGTTGGACACGCCCCCTGCTTTCTTACACGGTCCGTGTAAGACTTACGGTTGAGTCAGTGTGCCCTCATGCATATTCATGGCATGCTGATGTCATACCGTTCAACTGCAGCCTGGATTCATGAATCCGGGGGATTGTTTGTCTTGTTTTAGCTTTAAACTAGAATTTGTAAAAACAGGATCTCATTCATAACAGCAACAGGATTGTCAAAGCCGCTCAGTAAATCAGTCATTGTGCACTGAAACTTTTCAGTTGCTGAGGTTAAACCAAATGGCAGCCACTTAAAACAGAACCTTAGCTTCGGGGTAATGGAGGCTGTCAGGTTTTATTTTAGTTTTTTTATCTAGGAGTATTTGCCAGAAACCTTTGAAAGCATCAAGCATGGAAAACACACCAACATTGACAGGTTTTGATGCTATATCTTCTAGTGGAGGTAAAATGATTCTTTGTCATACAACACCATCATTGATTTTTTTTCTCTAGCAATTCATATACATACTTGACCTTTCTTTTTAGTTACTGGGACCATATTGGTTCAGTTACACTTTCAATAATTCCAAGACAGTACTACTGATAAAGCTTTGTCTGAATCTTGGACATTGTAGGAAATGGCACCCTCCTGCGTGCAGTTAAAGCATGTGAAGTAACTTTAGTTTTAGTTTAATTTTTATTGGTTTACAATCAAGCAGATCAATATAATCAAAAACATCTACACTGACTTCACTTATTATACCAATTAAGACCATTTTGTATGCCACAGCTCTGGTGAGGTAGGTTATTTTTGTGGAGTTCATCAAGCACATAAACCCAACAATAAAACTCAATCTTGTGTCTCTTCCATGAATCCCTGTCAGCTGATCAAGTTTTAAGAAACTCAAAATTCATATGGTTGAGACCATATGATCGAATTTTTTGAAAACTCAAAGCTTTTTAATGGTAGATCTTGGTACAGTGATGATTGAGAAATTTACCCTTTTCTTCTCTGTACTGCAGTCTCGGAGTTGGTATGTATAATTTGCAAGGGTGGGGGGGCACAGACCCCCACGTTGGGGGTGACACAAGTAAAAAAAGGTAGATTTTTTTTTTTTTTTTTGATGTTTGGGTTTTCGGAAACTCGATCATATGGTCTCTTCCATATGAATTTTGTGATTCTGAAAACTCAGTCATCTGACATAGATCCCTCTTCCACATATACATTGCTGCAAATTGTGCAGTAGACCTGTGCTTGCCTGCAGGTCTACAAATTCAGTTTCTGCCTTACTCAACAGTGGATGCTTTGAGAAACTTCTGTATGCAGCACAGCAGCTTAATGACATTGGCCCTAACTCAGTCCAGGAATTTCAACCTGCCTGTCTACCTCAATGTGAGATAAAATAAAACATTCTGCAAATTTTGTGTCATTTATTTAAAAAAAATGTAGTTTTCTTGTTTTACAAGCAGCAGAAAAGTTAATCAGTATCTTACATTTCTTACACATTTGGCCATGTGCAACATATTGTTTTAAATTACAGTAACAATCATACCTAGTGAATTTGCCAGGCTTACACTCATTCTCTTTTCAGGCATTCATTTACTTTTGCTGGAATTCTGTCTCTTTACACCCAGATTTATCATTAACTATGGGTATTACCTACTATTTCTACTAATATTATGGCATTAGCTAATTTCAGTTCTGGTTATTTTGATTCCATTTTTTTCTGAAGTCCGATTAATTTCATGTAGTGAATTCAGCAATACTTCCACATCAGCCAGCCCAGTCACAACTCGTACTCTTATTTGTTTGCTTTTGTACCATTAAACACTCAATTTTCAGCTACTTCATACAGTCGCAAAAATGCTTCAAAACATTCACTTTTTTCTTTGGTAAACCTATGAAGCTCTGCTTTCATGCATATTTATTTGTGGCGCAAAATATGCTAATTACTGACTCATATGTAACACTCATACATACATAGGCACCCTGTGGGCCTTTTAAGCCAATCCAATTTCCCCTTTTGTGCTTGAATTAATCGATTCCATGTGGTTAGAGATTTGCCTTACCCATCACATGGTCAATAATTATGTAATACCCCTAATAACTGGAATTATTCCACACATAATTTGAGGAGGTCTATGCATGAGAGAAAGCATTTAGGAGCTACTCCTGTCCATTGGTAGTAAAAGGGATAGTCTTGGGGTAAATGTTATGTTACTCATCCATAGATTTGTACTTGAATATGGATAGGGATGAGCTTTGTTTTATGTAGATGGGGATTTTGTTCTACAGGAGTGGTGCCTTCTGTAAGATATACCTGTTTCTCCAAACCACTCTGTTGATGGTGCTAAAGAGCTTTAGCTCTGTCTGTCTGTCTGGAAATGAAAAGGAACTGTACAGTAATTCCACTTCTCTATTTGTCAAATATAAACAGACCTTTTTTTCTGGATTTCAGCTGTTTCTTTATCTAAAATATATACCAGAGAATGACAGGCACACCACGACAATCAAAGCAAACCTTCTGGAAAACATTGATATAAAGTTTATTGCTGCAAAAGTAAGTGCTTTCACATCTCCAGGGATGCTTCTTCAGACTTTAAAACAATTAATTAAACAAGAATCTTTAAATACTATTGTCTATCAGTGTTAACCAATGGAAAGACTAATATAAAACACATGACATTCTCATCATTAAAATCACTAAAAATCATTGCAAAAACACTTCATTTAAACATAAAAAATTTTCCTACATCCATGTCTATAGCTCTCCAAGACTTGTGTTCTATTGAAAATATATATGTATACATATATGTGGACAATGAATATGCACATATGTACACCTATATCATAAATATATTTATAAAAGCATAAAAATATATATGTTACTACTGAAATGTGGGTATAACTATTAACTGATGCTCAATTTCTAGTCATGTTGTTCTTATCTAAGTAATCATATCATTATGTAATCACAGAGAATATGCTTGTATTCTGACTTTTCAGTGTCTCAAGGGACAATCCTTTAGGAATGACTTCAATGAAACCCTATCATTGAGACCATGTCAACTATCTGCTTGTAATTTTATTATCCATCTTCCCTCTTCTTTCTCTGTGTAGTTACTTATATTACCCAATCTCTCAGTAGTATATATATATATATATATATATATATATGTATATATATATATATATATATATATATATATATATATATATATATATATGTTCTAAGACTAAAAATTTGAATTTGAAGTTATATGTCGTACCTTTCTGAAGGACATGTTTAGCTAGAGCATTTGTCTCACTCTCTCTATTAATGGCATAAACATGTTCTCTTATTCTTTCTCTTAATGTTCTATTTGTCTTTTCCACATAAAAACTGCTGCGTTTTTGACAAATAGCTAAATATATCACATTGCTAGATTTGCAGCTTGCATAATGGTCAAATTCATATTGGGCATGTGTGTCTGGATGTTCAAATACATTGGTACTCAGAATATAATTACACTGATTACAACTATGACAAGGAAAGGTTCCCTTCCTAGCTGAAAGTGGTATATTCCCTTCATGATGTTCATAGCAGAGCATTCTTTTTAGTGATCTGGTATTCTTGTATCTAAAACTCGGGTGCTTACCTACTAAGCTCCTTATTCCTTCCTCTAGCATCAGAATTCCCCAGTTCTTCTTAATTACATCAGTTATGGCATTATTATTATTCGTATATGGAATAATCATTCTCTTAATCTTAGTATTATTGTTTTTTTATTTTATTCAAGGGTCTATTTCTTTTTATGTATGGGCACCCATCTTCTTCTCGATTAATTTCATGTAGGGTCTTGAGATCTTTTTTATGATAACCTCTTTTCACAAAATCCCTCTGTATGTTATTAATGGCTTCACTATAGTTCACATTATCACTAGTCAATCTTGAACATCTTAATGCCTGATTTTTCACTACATTCCTGTGTATATGGGGTGGGTGCATACTATCCAGGTGCAAAAATGCATTTCTTTTACAAGGTTTTTTATAGACTTCTGTATGTATGACCCCTTCCTCTTTATTCAATAGTACATCCAAAAACTCTATTCTATTCTGTGAAAACTCACTTGTCAATGTAAGAAAGGTTGTGGTACCATTGATATAAGTGATAAAATCTCTTAAAGTGTCCAGTTCACCTCCCCATATAACAAAGAGATCATCTACAAATCTCTTGTAATATTTTATGCGTTTTGAAAAAAATGTATGTTCAAGAATATAGGTACACTCCCAATATGCCAAAACCAAATTGGCATATGAATTGGCGCACGGTGTACCCATTGCGACTCCTGTTGTTTGTAAGAAATAGTTGCCTCCAAATGTAAAAACATTATTATTAAGAACTAATTCCATCAACATATTAATTCTGATCACTTGACTACTACTCAGTCCCTTCTGAATTAGATATAGGGCCAGATTCACAATGGCTTGCATGGAGTCTAAGAGTAGAGTAAGACTCCATGCAGCCATCATGTCTGATGAGCGATCCAGGAACAGCCTGTAGGGGCATGTAAGAGAGCTCCTAAAACGTCTCTTACACGGACAGGGCTGGGACATGCAAATCACCTCAATTGCAGGTGAAAGGCATGCAAATGAGGTAGATTTGCGATTCAGGAAACCCAAACCTGTCCGAGTAAGAGCAGTGTTATTTGCAGAAATGTACTCAGTTGACAACTGAGTACCGTTCTGCAAATAGCAAAACGGAGCTGTGACAGATCCAAATAAAGGTTGCATCCAGTGCAGGAAGCAAGCCAATGGCCAAATATACAGACACTGGAAATGTACCCTGACGCAAAATTAAATTAAAAATATTTAATTTTTTTTCGCCGATTTCCGATGTTTAAGCATACAGCAGCACCGTGCAAATGGGCTATGCTCTAAAAACCAGAATACTACAAATGAAAACCCACAAATGTGGATTTTATTGAAAGTGGTAATGTACAATGCAAGGGAATGGCAGGCTGAAGACAAGATGGCCACCGAATAGAGGTTGCTAAGGGGGGAAGCTCAGTCTAAGACATGTAACCAAGCATTAGTAGGCAACACTATGTAAATGAGTGTTAGGATAGTGACTCGCTAGTTTACATAGCAAATGAGCACAGTCAGTGGAGTGTAGGAGTAGGATATGGGGAGTAACAGAGTAGAAGATAGGTGACATCATGAGGGGGGTATGTATGAAAGAAGTGAAGCTCATTGGAGCAGAGTGGCATGTGTCTGCTGTCATTTAGACATCATAGAAAGAGGTGTGTCAACAGGTAGGCTAGGTAAAGCCAAGAAATGGAAGGTGTATACCATGGATAACACCAAAGCTTCTTTCTGAGTGTGTATGCGTGCGTGTGCATGCCTGTAAACCCGAGTAAGACAGAGTGCGTGCGTGTAAGCATGAGTGCGCGTGTTTAAGCCGGAGTAAGACTGTTTAAAGAGTTGTAAGCGTGTTTGCACTGGTGTGCGCGTGTTTTAACCCGAATAAGCAAGTTTTAGTCCATGTAAGCATGTGTGCGCATGTGTTAGCTGCTGTGCGTGTGTTTGCACTTGTGTGAGCGGTGCCCCCCCCCCCCGAGGAAACAGAAAGGAAAAAGGAAGCACAATAAATAGTAGGAAGCTAACAGGGAGAACTAGCAGAGCTAGCAGGTGAAAACAATCAGAATCAGGCAATTACACAGGCAGTACACTAGCCCAGCCTAGCACTTAAAACTCTGCAAACAACAGTCCATTATGTTTCACACAAGAGACAATGCAGTAAGCTAATAGAAGTGAAAACTGAAAAATCTTTACTGAGACAAAGAAATGTTAGGGGCTGCCATTGCTGTTATAAGGCAACATATGCAACATGCTGAGGTTGTTGACAATGGAAATGCTGCTGGACAACCCACAGTGAAGAACCGGAGAAGAGTGTACAGGCCCAGGGTAACCTACCAGGGGCTACATGAGCTGGAGATAGTGGAGCGCTATAGAGTAGACAGAGACCTCCTGCAGCAAATTGTTGAGCTGTGCAGGCCACACCTCACACACAGAATCAACAGAGGTGAACCCATCCCAGTGGAAACCAAGGTATGTGTTGGCCTAAGAATATTAGCAACAGGTACCTTCCAGAGACCAACTGGTGATATGATGGGGATAATACAGGCATCGGCATCCAGGGTACTACACCAGTTCGTGGATGCCATGTCAGCACATGTCGGTGATCATGTATATTTCCCCAATTCCCATGAGGTATTGGCCAGAAATATGCATCTCTTCCAGCAAATAGCGGAATACCCTGAGGTAGTGGGTGCAATAGACTGCACACACATACGTATCAAAGCACCAGCCGGCGAGTGGGGTAGGGTCTACTTCAACCGCAAGGGCTTCACCTCCATCAACTGCCAGGTCATGTGTGATTCCCAGGGCATAATACTGAATGTGTGTGCAGGCTGCCCTGGAAGCTACCATGATTCCCATATCTGGCATCTGATGCAGCTGTACCAGACATTTGCCAATGGGGACATCCCGCATGGTCACCTAGTGGGGGATGCTGGCTATGCACTGGAGCCTTGGCTGATGACACCCATCAGAAATGCACACACACCTGAACAAGAACGCCATAATGAGGCACACACACAAACACATAATGCAATAGAGCGTGTGTTTGGGCTGCTCAAGTCACGGTTCCGGTGCCTGGACACATCTGGTGGAGCCTTGCAGTACTCACCAACTACATGTACTCAAATTGTCATGGTATGTGCTATGCTACATAATATGATCCTGCGAAAACAGCTGCAGCAGGACCAGCATAGGCCTGGGACAAACAGCCCCCCACCATTGCCAAGGCCATCACAGGCAGAGCGTGACTAGGAGGAGGAACAACCTGAGCCTGCCCCAGTAGGCAGAAGGAGGCGTGCCCAGTATGCTTTGGCCTTGGCAAAGAGGCAACGCATAGCACATACACTGGATCAGTAGAAACTCTGGAAATGATACCCCTCTCCGACTCACATATAAAGTAAAAGGGATGCCTAAGTTGACACTACCTGCTTCCAAACATGTGCAGGGAGTGTAGTATGTGCGTCCGACATAGGCAGCCCTGCAGCACCACCTAAGGCATTAATGCCATGTGTTAAGCAATATAAAGCAGTGCTAAACAGCAAAACAGCAATTACCACCATGTAGTATATGCAAACAAAATCGCACACACCAACTAGCACAACTGTGGTCAATGTTCAGTAATATTGGCCAACGTCCAGCAATGTTGGTAAATACTGAGCAATGTCAGACAAGCCTGGTCTAAGTAGGGCATAGCTGTACAAAAGCCAACATGTTCATATTTGCTTGAATGGCCCTTAAGCAGTGCGGTCTGCTCAGTATGAAAATATAAAGCAGTGATGGGCCTCGAACCCAGGATACTGTGCATTATAGCCAAAGTACTGAACCACTAAACCATGACACTATTACAGTGGCAGAGCTGTATGACAGAATGTTGATAAGTCTATGCAAAGTATTCCATGGAAACCCTGCAGGCACAGCATAATCCTTGTTGAGTTATGACACAAAGGTGAGTCCTGCAGTGAGAACAGAACCTGACTTCCAACACATACAGTATAAATGTTAATATTGGTCATGTTCGCACACATCAGCAAATGTAGTGGACCTCAGATAGCAACATACTGAAGGATCACACTGGGCATGCTCACATACTTGAATAAATGAGACAAATGTCAGGCAACAAAACATGTAATGTCAGAACTGGGCATGCTCACACACTTAGGCCATGTCTGAGTACAGCAGTGGGCCACGCATATCTGGCAGTTGCATGTGTTAACCCAGGAACCTGTCACTATACAGCAATCTGCCCTGTGCACATAGTTATATGACAACAGACACATCTATAATATACTGGAACCCTGTCATAATCAAATATGTTCTGCAGATACTGAAGTTCTGCATGGAAACTGGTAAAGCAAAGATGATAAAGACCTCCAAACAGTATCAGCAATAAACATTGTGCATCTTGAACATTAGCATAGGTTCAGAGGTCGATACTAGGCTATCTACCCTAGGGCATGTACAAGCCTAGCCAGAGTGTGTTTGGCATTCGCAACCCTGTCAGATTACTATACTGTGTGTGTGAATAGTAGGTCACACAAGATAGCCCATGTATATTTATGCTAGTGTGCCTCTGTCTAGCAGGGACACAGAAGATATCCCAGGGGTAAATATACAATCACCCATACAGTCATCAAGATGTCTCCAGTAGGTGGTCAGTGGGTGGCTCTGCCTATGTGAAACTAGGATTACATTCTATAGTGAGTGGAACCTCTGCGATAAGAATCTATCCCTCCACAATGTCCTATTAACATCTGTGCTGAGGTACACATCCCTGCAGTGTGTAGCTCCAAGGGAGTTGGATATCCTGAGGTGGAGCATGTCCAGTGATTCTGGTTTGGGTATAGCTGTAAACAACAGACTCACATCATATCTGAGTAGGTGGTAAGTGACTGAGTAGAGCTGGTGTTACTGCCTCTGAACTGTGCAGGGCATCTGTGTGAGTCCCTAGATCTCCTTGGTGAGGACCATCCTTGGCCAATACAGTTGCTGCAGGTGTCAGGTAAGGTACACCCCAAATGTGGCATTGTAACCAAGCATGGATGTGATGAGTATAGGGGCACAATGACCTCACTCGATCTAGATGTGAAACCATATGGGATAAGGTGCCACACATAGCAGGTGTGCCCAACCACCTTGGCAATGTGAATGTTAAAGGCAACAGTATGAACAAGTGATGTCCCCAAACCCCTAACAACTCCTACCGTATGTAATGGAGTACTACTTATGTGGTAATGTGTGGGCATGTTGTTACTTCCAAAGGGGATGACTATGCAACTAATGGCATTTAGCTGTAGGCCATGGTTCAGGCACCAGTCATCCATCTCTGTGAGACCCTGACTGAGTATGCATGTGGCAGTTGGAGAGTTGATCATGGCACCCAGTTTGCAGTCAAGTGCAAACATGTTCAGCCATATTCCCCCTGTGATAGCCTGTACGTAAGACAAATATATACTGAACAAGAGAGATCCCAGGACCAAGCTGTGTGGGATACCATGTGTAACTGGTGTATAGTCAGACATGGCATCTGCAATCCTGACCATGTGGGTGCTATCCCTGATCTAGGTATCAATCCATTGTGTGAGATATGTGTCCAAATTGATGCTGGTGAGCCTATGCACAACGGCCCAGTGGGTTATTGTGTTGAATGGTTTTGCAAGGTTCAGGTAGGCTGTGTGGATAGCCGTTCCTATGTCGATGGACCAGTTAGCCATTTAAAGAATACCTACAGGTTCAAGAGGCATGATCTGCCCACAATAATGCTGAAATGAGTAGGACACAGTGTCTGTAGATTCCCGATGTCTATGTGTAGGAGTCCTATAACAATATGCTCCATAGCTTTGCAGAACAGGCTACATAGGCTTATAGGGCAATATTGTCTGTGGTCCATTGTGGCACCAACTCTGTGGAGTGGGACCACTGTCCCAGTATGCCATTCCTTGGGTACATGTCCTGTGGTAACTCCGATATTGAACAGTGATGTAATGTGAGGGTTGCGTTTGTCATGATGCTTGTGTATGATGCAGGCTGGGACACCATTTGGTCACATTGATACTGCGATGTACGCTGTGGGGAGGGCAGCACTCACCTGTTACTGTGTGATGTCAGGGAGGTTATACTCTGTTGGGATGGATAGTTGCTACTTAGGGGTGATGGATGGGAGACATCTGCACTGAACCTGTTTGCCAGGATGTAGGCAATGCCAGCAGGTTCAGGGTAGGTTTAGTCAGTATGCAGTAACTTACAGCATATCAGTGAGTGTCCACCCAGGTTCCTGACATAACTGAAGAAGGCCGTGTGATAGTCCTACATCTCAGGTGCAATTGTCTGGTAGAAGCAGCCCTTAGAAAATTCCATGAGTGATTGTAGCTGTCTGCTAGTACAGATCACAGATGCCTTCCCAGTCTGAGATTGTGCTCTATCATGTAGTAGCATCCTCCTGACGTTGTACATCTTATTAATGGCTGGGGTCTACCAGACAGGCCCCTTGCCATTGTAGTAGTGGGTCTTGTTGTTATTTGGGATAGCAAAATCCATGCAGTCCACTAGGTGTCCATCGAATGTGTATGCAAAGGATGCAGCAGTGTGAGCCATATATGCCACTGTCTCAGGATCTCGAAGGATACCAACATGCTTCGGTGAAGTGAGATGATGGCTCATGAGAAGTTCACCAAGATTACTCAGGATGGGTGTGTGGAGGGTATATGTATGTCCTGTGAGATATATGTATGTTCTGACCTTACCAATGAGGGGTATATCACTGGTGTGGAACATAGAGTCCCCATGTTGGTGATGATCAGGTCCAATATGTATTCCCCCTTGTGGCTGTGCTGACTGGTTGTGCCAAAGCATATAAGTCCACAAATTGTAGTGCTGTTGGGTGAGGTTGTCGGACCTTGAGTAGTATCCCCAGTCAATATGTGTGTATATGAAGTCACACAATATAATGGTGTCTGTGGAGACCTTCATATTCTCCACAGTTCCCACAAAAGCTGAGTGTGTTTCTTGAGTTTGGGAGTGTGTTCAGTAGCAGGCAACAAACTGAAAGGCAGTATTGCACAATGGTAGTTGTATATGTATTGTCTGTGATGCTTTGTGCAGTGCTACTAACCTGGAGGTGTGTGTATCTGTGATGTATATGGATACTCCCCTTAGTTGTGTTGTCTGTTCCAAGTCTTGATGTCAGACAGCATGGTATGAAACATAACCTGGCAGTGCTGGTGTGCATAAGCGAGCCTGAACCAGGTGTCTGTCAGTGCACAGATATTGCTCTCCTCCATACTGAGGAGAGTCCTGAGTGGCCACAATATGAGGTTAACACAACTGTTGTTGAGCAGCATTACCCTTAGTTTCTTTTAACCTGTAATGTCTATGGAAGTGGGATTGTCTTCTGAGCCCTGCTGAAAAAAGGCACTCTGGTGGTAGCAAGAGCCTTAGCCAGCATACCAAAGTCCAAGGGTGACAGGTGCAAGCTGTCCATAGTGAAGCTACATGGCATGTTGAGCATGTCACCATACGCTGACAGACACTGTATCGCCTATAAATGAAACAAATTTGTTAGCCAACTGTTAAATGTGATATTTGTGTCCGTATACTGTGACATCATAATTGGTGGGTGTAAGATGCTAGACAAGGTCAGGGTCATACTGGCCTGGGCTTCATGATCAGAGTGTACCTCCATGTATCATGTCATGTGGTCCAGGGAGTAATGTCTGAGGTTACACACACCAGCATGGACAATGATGGTGCCAGTCTTGTACTTGCTTTGGCGTGACCTGACTGCCTGTGTTATGTGGCAGATCCTGGCACCCAACAGGCAGCCCAAAATGACTATTCCCTTGTCAGGGCTGGTGAGTGGTACATCAGTGTGTCTGAACATAAGTGTCACCTATTACAAGTCTATTAGGTGTGTTGTTTAGCCCGAAGGGCAGTGACTGTGTTCCACACTGACATTGTGAACTTAGTGATATGTGGATATTGTAGTGGGGTAGCAGGTGTGTGCGTATCTGCTTCGGAGGTCTCTGCTGCTTAGGTAGAGTATATTTACAGCATCCGAGTATGTCAATGTGTGCTAATGTGGTTTGAGTGCTGTTGCTAGAGGGTATGTGAGACTGATATGTGGTGTGTGTGGTTACCTTCACCACCTGATAGACTGTGCCAGTCATGGGTTGAGAGAGTTCAGATCCCTGTATGTCTATATAGGTGCATCTCACACATATATCTGAGTTTGTTGGGAGGAGGAGAGGGTTGTCTGTGTACATGAGGCAGATGTGACATTGTGTCAAGATCACAATATCCACCAGCTGGACTGAAGAGTACACACAAAACTGACCCTGGACATGCCAGGATATTATCATGACATACTCTGTAGCCTGATCACAAAGGATCAGTAGTGTGTTAAGCGTGTAAAAGAGTATAACAGGGATTAGTGCTCATGTTCGTTAGTGTTTTGTAAAGAGGAGCTGAGAAGGAGTCCAGACTGAATCATGACATCTCCTTCAGCTATGTCATAAATATCAATGTACACACATATGTGTCCTGAGTCAGGGCCAACTGTACCTGAGTGTCAATGTCGACATCATGACAGACAGGCCCACATGTACATACCCATCCCCCACTGACAATAGTCCACATCATCATACCAGGAGATATCACATGTAGAATGGATGAGCAGCTACCCCCACTGCCAAAAGCATGGCAGCAGGTGGAATACATTGATTCCCAATATGTGTCATGCACAAACTACAGAACAAACAGATCATGCACCTGAACAGTCAGGCGAGCTGCACCCCCCCTACACAGGATGTGGAACCGTTGACTATGTCACAGCTACATATGGCACTCCTCACAAGTGTTGGTGCACAACACACCATGGGAACTCAAGTCCAGTACGCCTATGAGGTCTGAACTGCAAGGCCATGGAGTCCATCATGGTTGCAGTCATAAACAGAGCTATTAGAAGCTGACACACACACAACCCTACCAACTGTGGTATGTTCATGTGTGGATCATGGTTCACAAACATGCTAGACTGTTTGCAAGGCAGCCACCCAGGACATACATCAATTAACACATCTACACATGTGTCACATAGACTTTGAATAGCCCTTTATCAACATCCCAGGCACATGTATTATCCACAAAACCAAGAAGCTGGGCATAAATATGTGTTGACATATGATGTAATGTCAATGTGTCTACAGATAGATCACACAAGGTAAGGATACTGAGGTCATGTTCAAGCTGTTGACACCTGCTGACCCACATGGACCATTTCTGGAATGGCATAAAACAAAGTGTACACACATCACCATGTCCAGTCTGATGATGTCACCATTCTATAAATACAGCAGGAGAAGGTAAACCAAGCAGTAAAGCAAATAGTGTGCCGTGTTAATGTGTCTCTTTCTAGTATCATAGTATAGTTAGATAGGGTTTGAATCCTGCAAAGTATGTGTGTGTGGGGTGTATGTGTGCAGTTTCCATTGAGAGGTGTTCCTTTTTGGAGACTAGGAAAACTCAGTAAAGGAGGTACATTCCTCTTTGGGAAGTCTGATGATGTCACCATCCTACAAATACAGTAGGAGAAGAAATACCAGCCAATAAAGTAAATAGCGTGCCGTGTTAGTGCATCTCTCCAATAGCATAACATACTTAAGTAGGGGTTTGAATCTTGCAAGCTGTGTGTATGTGTGCAATTGTCTTTGAAATGAGTGCCCTTTTTGGAGACTGTGAAAACACACTAAAAGTGGTACATTCCTCTTTGGAAAGTCTGATTCACCATCCTACAAATACAGCAGGAGAAGTAAAATCAGCCAGTAAAGCAAATAGCTTGCCATGTTAGTGCATCTCTCTCTGGTATCATGACGTAGTTAGGGAGGGGTTTGAATCCTGCGAACAGTGAGTGTGTATGGATACAATGGTCTTTTAAAGGAGTGCCATTTTTGGAGACTGTGAAAACACACTAAAAGAGGTACATTCCTCTTTGGAAAGTCTGATGATGTCACCATCCTACAAATACAGCAGGAGAAGGGAAGCCAGCCAGTAAAACAAATAGCACACTGTGTTAGTGTGTTTCTCTCTCTTATCATAGCATAGTTTGGTAAGGGTTTGAATCCTGCAAACAGTGAGTGTGCATGTATGCAATTGTCTTTGAAAGGAGTGCCCTTTTTGGAGACTGTGAAAACACACTAAAAGAGGTACATTCCTCTTTGGAAAGTCTGATGATATCACCATCCTACAAATACATCAGGAAAAGAAAAAACAGCTAGTAAAGCAAGTAGCGCGCTGTGTTTGTGCGTCTCTCTCTAGTATCATAGCATAGGTTGGTAGGGGTTGGAATCCTGCAAACAATGAGTGAGTATGTATGCAATTGTCTTTGAAAGGAGTGCCCTTTTTGGAGACTGTGAAAACACAGTAAAAGAAGTACATTCCTCTTTGGAAAGTCTGATGATGTCACCATCCTACAAATACAGCAGGAGAAGGGAAACCAGCCTGTAAAGCAAATAGCGCAGCATGTTAGTGCTTCTTTCTCTAGTATCATAGCATAGTTAGGTAGGGATTTGAATCCTGTAAACAGTGAGGGTATGTGTGCAATTGTCTTTGAAAGGAGTGCCCGTTTTGGAGACTGTGAAAACACACTAAAAGAGATACATTTTTCTTTGGAAAGTCTGATGCTGTCACCATCCTACAAATATAGCAGGAGAAGAGAAACCAGCCAATAAAGCAAATAGCATGCCATGTTAGTGCATCTTTTTCTAGTATCATAACATAGCTAGGTAGGGGTTTGAATCCTACAAACAGTGAGTGTATGTGTGCAATTGTCTTTGAAAGGACTTCTCTTTTTGGAGACTGTGAAAACACACTAAAAGAGGTGCATTCCTCTTTGGAAAGTCTGATGATGTCACCATCCTACAAATACAGCAGGAGAAGCAAAACCAGCCAGTAAAGCAAATAGCATGCTGTGTTAGTGCGTTTTTCTCTAGTATCATAGCATAATTAGGTAGGGGTTTGAATCCTGCTAATACTGACTGTGTGTGTGTGTCACTGTTGGTCAACACGGTGTGGGTTTTGCTTTTACTATGGTATGACATAGTATGATGACAACAGTAAGTGCATTGCAGACATCAGGTATCTGCGTGGCAAATATATATGTGTACATGTCCCCTCAATCACTACATAGGTGTGAAGCCTGCATACTACATGAATACATTTGTTTCCATTGACAGGTTGTGCCGCTGCTACTCAGATCATAGGTCACGTATGTATGTATGTATGTGACATGGCCGTTCACTGTCATGTTCTGTGGCCAAGGTCATCTGTGGCACACACACCCATGACAGCTACTTAAGAGTAGTGTGAGTGAGGGTATATGCCTGGGATATATGTCAGACATGGTCATACACAACAAAGTCTGCAAAGAATGGACAGTCTTTATAGATGTACGACTGCCTTGTGGATATGCATTCAGGCCTCTAATGTCTGTGATACACCTTCAGACTCCACAATACCTATAGATATGTGGATACCAAGGGACACATGACATAACATGGGTCTGTATGTAAACAATGGTACCCGACATACAGGTTGAGGGCTACCACCGGTGTGGTACTGATGGGATAGTATGTATAGTACATGAGGATGACTATGCCATAGTCGGCTTACTGCTATACAGCATTTATCACACAACAGGTATCTGTCTGTATGATACCCTTTTGTAGGATATGCGTCCCCATCCAGGGAATGCATTGTAGGCCATTCCATGCATTCCCAGATTTGGATGGACACATCCCTAGTGTGTCTGCATGTACCTAAGGGGGCTATATGACACACAGGTGTGGTCACAGTAATGGGTGGCGGTCATCACCACTGGTTAGTGTTATAGTGTAGCACCGGAAGGATCTAATTGATACTGGGTTCCTTACTACTGTGTGTCATTTGTCAGGACATCATCCAATGACTGATTATAGTCATGCTGTTGAGGTTGTGTATACTACCGGACTGCAAGTCATTGACTGATATTAACGGTATCACCTGCAACATAGTGTCAACCCATGTCATGCACATGTCTGCCCATGTTAGTACATAACTGTAGTAGAATGCATACTGGCCATTGAAAGATGCAATGGGATGTTAATAATGTGTACGACAGGGTATGTCACACGTCCCATGTGTCCACTATGCACATACATCCAGACAGTGTGCACCCACCATGTTCACAGATGTACACTTGCTAATCTGTACTGCACACATCACACACGTACGGTCCACTCGCTAACACATGCTGGCAACACATCACATATCAGCCAAGTGGCACATGGGTGGATAATACATAATCAGACCTAACAGTGGTGTAAACAATGCTACATTGACAATCAGAGCTTTGATGCATAATGTCTGCTCAGATATACCTACAAAGATGTAGTTACACTTCCTTGTTGACAACTCTCTATTATTGCTATACTGCTATAGTGTCACCCTGTGCATCAGCACCATGTTAGCCTGTCCCTCCGTCGATAATGCAGATGACAGGAGGCGGCACAGGTATCATCATATGCACAGGGCGTATTGTTTTTTGCTAGAGCCTGACATTGACCCATCCAATCGACATGTCTGTGTGTGTGTGTGTGTGTGTGTGTGTGTGTGTGTGTGTGTGTGTGTGTGTGTGTGTGTGGGACAACAGTACAGCATGGGCCAATGTTGATGTAATGTGTGTGTGTATGTGTGAGCCCTAGTTGTTTGCTTAATGTGTGTGTGTCTACATGCACACAGCTTCACCATGTGGCTGCCATATACGGTGGTTTGTGGGACAGCCACAGACTGTACCTGTTTGGTTGTACAGATCACTGTCTCTGGCCACAGACACAGTACCTGTGCCTGGCAAGGGTGCTACGGATGGTATCCGGTACCAACCCTAATTGGGTACTGTCATCAGAGGCAGAGGTATGATGACTGGACCTATGTCCCTGCTGGGACTGGCCAAAGCCACGTGCACATGGTCTACTGGGATCGACAATGGACAGGCCAGCCCCAGCATTGCTGGGGCTGGTACTGCCACTACAGGAGTGGCTGTGAACTGTGGGCCGTCCGTGACCACTGCCAACTGTTGCTGTTGCTGGCATACATCCGCGTCGACGTTGCAACTGGCTCGCACGGTCCTGGCTTGAGGAAGACATGTTGTGGAGGGCATCTATTGTCTCCCCCCAATGTCTATCAATGACCTTGGTGTATGTCCGGATGGCACCGGCAAGGTCACGGATGCTGTCATTGATTGCAGTGTTATGTGCCCTCTGCGCCCTAAGTCCCTGCCTGGTGTACCGTTCCATGCGTGCCTGAGCCTGCATTACAGCCCAGAACATAGTACTCATCGTAAGACCTGTGAGGGCACACCTGCCAGGGGCAACATATCCAGTGGTGCTCCCCCGAGAACCCCTGGACCTCCACCTATGTGGTACCGTTCAGGGTCTACAGCTATGGCTGCTGTGAGGGGATGCACGTGCCATGGGTACCAAACTCTCCTGGTCAATGCCAACTGTATGCTGTCCCTCTCCTAAGGCCATTGGTGGTGAGGGATGTAATGGCAGTGTGAATGTGCACATAGATGGGGTTGAACACTGTCTACTGTCGATTGGTGGACAGATGACAGACCCTGTCAAATCTCCCTGTGCCAAAATACATGTGTCATCATCACCACTATCCGTGGCAGTGGCTTCAGGTCACCTGCTGCTTTCGACAAGCCCTACCTCAGCACCTGTGAGAGGAAGACAGGAAACACACGTTCCGGTCTGCACATGCACACATGCACACATGAACACATGCACACATGCCCACATGCACACAGGCATGCAGGCACACAGGCACACAGGCACACAGGAACACATGCACACAGGAGCACAGGAACACATGCACACTCCTCACTACAGTAGATACACACACACAACAGAAATCCAAATCATACTCAATACTGGTTGAAGGTGGGTGACAGTATCACAAGGCAAACAGTCATGCACACATGTCAGCATGCAGAATAAGTATTGATCAAGTCCATGCAGTGTGACTGTAGACAGCCATAGTTAATGAAAGTGTACATGGCTATGGTGCATGTGTGTACATGTTCAGTGATTGCCTACACCCCGGAACACAATGTGTGCAAGGGCACGACATTTCTGTGCAAGTATTATAATCTCTGCAATGTCCTGTGCACCATCACACACAGGTATACATACCATGGCTGCATGTGTTATCTGTGTGTCACATGGATTTCCATGTCTGATTGCAGTGTCTGTGTCTGTAGCAGATAATTGTGGACACAGGTGTAGCGCATGCATGCTATGTACACACACGGGATGAGTGGTGCATGTATACATGATGGGATACCAATCCTGGACATGACCATTGTAACAGTAAGGGGTGTAGTACCATTAGCCATCATCATCATGTATCATGTGGTCACTAAAGTGTGCTAGACCACCGCCTAACATGCTGTACCTGAACCGCAGTGCCGTGGCTAAGTTCACAATTACACAGCCATGTTGCTCAAGGGTGTGTGAGGTGTCCAATAGGGAGCATTGCCTAACATGACTGTGTTATGTGTTGAGGAGTGTTGCACAGCCCCATGCTAGGCCCCTACCCCTCAGGTATAGTATGCGTGGTGTGTGGATGACATGTGGGATATTGAAGTGTGACCTGGCAGCACGTGTCCAGTTACACTATGTGTAGCATGTTGAGGTGTACTGCGTATGACAAACGTGTTATGTTGTATAAATGTGTGTCAACTATGCCTATCCAATGTGCAGTACAGTGTTGCCACATTTGTGTCTGATGCTCTGTGCATTGCATGTGATTGAGGCAGCTACTGACATTACTGAGATGTTTCATGTCTCACAGCAAACAAGCACAGCATGCATTATGCGTAGGTGTGTTATGTGTACATGGCCTACACCTCACCTATGATATGCACAGTTCAATACCAAGTTTAAAGTGTTAACACACTCACCAGCATGTAACGTCTGCCCTGCTGTCACACCAGAGGGACCTGCAAGAATATGACACAGTTTGTCAGTGGCCACAACTGTGGCATTGCTACTGTGAGTGTGCTAAACTACAGTAGAACAACAGGCATAGGTGTACAGATACTATTCAAATTATCAGTATTGCACACAATAGGCAGCACAACTGCTAAACACAGTACACATCTCACATATGCATAATCTAACAATACAGGTAACAGTAGACTACAGCTAGGGCATGTTACCTGCACGCTCCATGTCACCATGCTGGGTGGCTCCGGCCTCCATGACGACACATGTGTGATGTTGTTGTTGCTGTAGGCCAGGAGCCACCACACTTAGCAGCAGTTCCTCCACTCTGGTGAGGGGGGATGTATGGCCACCCCACCACCTGTGGCAAGCTGTTGTCTGTGGATATCAGATGTACGCCGCTGGACATGTCTAATTAAATCACTGCAGTGATGGCGTACCTGCTCATATGTCCGGTTATGCATGCCTATGTCATTTACCCGACGAACAAGTTCTTGCCACAGTGCAGTACGCTCCTGCTGGTGCTGGCTGGCCATTGAAAACAGCAGGGTATAGTGCTGAACCAGGCTGTGGTGGATTTCCTGTTCCTCTGTAGCTGTGTAGCAGGAGTTCTTGTGATGAGCCATAAGCCTGGAAGACAAGTAAACAATATGTGTGAACAAGTCATATGGCACACTTAACATTATACAGTACAGATATCAGTTAACTGCCATATATAGCATCTGTTCGTCTGTCAGAGGATACACACATTCAATACCACATATCAGTGCTCAGCCCACAACTGGCTGACAGTGCCTGCCACACTCCATATGACACACCAGTATACACCAGTACTCGGCTCACTGTTTGGGATCCAATGCACAGCCTTGCCGGGGGGTACATATCAAGCTAATGCATGCAGAAATATGTCATCCATTGCAATGAATGTGAAGTACAGTTACAGTATAACCAGTAACCCACCCTAGTCGTTGATGCCATACCCCTGCCTAACATATGTGCACAGTTGTTAATATAGCTGGCATACTGCTGTAACAGAGTATACATGTTGCTAGGTACACATGCAAACCCTGTATCACACATGTTTTTGCGGACATGGTACAGGCATCATTACACGCACATCAGACATTCATACAACACACAAATGTATGCTAACACAGATGAGCATTTGCTATGTACCTTACAGTACTGTGTGCCCTTACTTACAGATATCTATGCCTGAGGAATGTAATCTGTGCAGACTACAGGAAATGCACAAGACAGTGTTACCAGGGAATGTGAACATACATCATACTGTGCTGTTTAGGCCTACAGCTTTGGGTGGTACAACAGTTCAAATGTCGGCTGGATTCACCAGCAGTACCACTTACTGAGCATACATGTATTGCTTCAGGGTATGATGGGACACCACAGTCATACACAAGGAACTATGTCACAACATATACCATCCTACTATGTCTGCATCTCAATAACTGACACATCTTTCTCTGGCCTCACACTTAGGACACAAACGCCCATGACAGAAACAACCTCACACCTAGCTATCACACCATCACAGACCTTGCACACATTCACTGTCACACTCAGTCCACCTCACATAGCAGGTATTGCACTGTGTACATGTCTGTTTGCATTGTGTCATAAGTAGGTAATACACTATTGTCCCTGGGGCCTACAGCAGCCTAGCCATATGCTACCCTGGCCTGTGACACGCATGTAATTAGATTTCACTTCCTCCTGTCAACTGGATACACAGAGGTGATTCCCAGGGAGTGTTACCTATCCCCCAGACAATCATCAGGGGTATGTCTGACATCTGCTACTGAGGAGCCTTGTTTGATCATGCTGGGTGGTTTACTCTAGAGTATGGCATATTTGCCAATAGGAGCCTATCCCTCCAGCATGTGCTGTTTAGTGAGGTTGCGGGGACTAGGGACCTAGGCCATGTAGCCCGGAGGATTTGTGAGGTATTGACATGGTGCTTGTCTGACTGCTATGGGTGTGGCATACCTCTATGTTTGGCAGAGGTAACCTCTGGGTGGCCAGTATACAACGCACTGTAGCTGTGGTTATGTTAGTCAGTCTGCATAGGGTATGTGTTTCAGGGCAGTGTTACCCATTGTGAGGTATGTCTGTGGCCTTTCCACTTGCTGTAGTTGTCATGTGAGGTACATACCACATGGGGCATTGTGATGAATACAGGGGAACACTGATCTACATTTCTGTACATGACACATCGTATGTGATTACACGTGCCACGTAGACAGATTACAAGACTAGTGTGACACTGTGAATATCAAAGGGGAGGCTACTGTCCACCTGTGCCCCATGTTCCCTTCTGACACCTTCAGTGTTAGTCAGGCAACCACCTATCTGGTAGTTATGGGTAAAGTGTTTTTGAATGGGGTATGGCACTGCAGTATCAACACTGGTGTTCACTCCATGCCTTGGTCACCAGCCACCTGTTGCAATACGTCTGACCCTGTGTCTCCCTCTCTCACTATATATATATATATATATATATATATATATATATATATATATATATATATATATAAATATTTATATACATATATATTTATATATCACTCTATATATACATATCTATATATATCCATAGATATCCATATATATCTGTATATATCTATATATCTCTATATATATCTATATATGTATATATCTATATATATCTATATATCTACATATCTATATATCTATATATATACATATATATGTATATATACATATATATATATATATATATATATATATATATATATATATATATATAAACACACACATCTATATATATATATATATATATATATATATATATATATATATATATATATATATATATATATATATATATACACACACACATACTTGTAAACAGCCACTGCTGTACATATACATGCACATATATGCACATATACTGCCCACCTTTCATGGTGGGAATATCAATTATGGAACAGTTGTGAGTCATACACTTATGTAATAATATTGCACAGTGTTGTGCAGAATGCATTTCGCTGTCCTCAGGCCGTATAGCTGTAGCAGACCTCACTGGCTGTAACTCAGTCCCACAGCATTTAACCACCACATGACATATACCTGCACTGCTTGCTGTTTTCAATGCCACACACTACAACCTACATAGATATGTGCACATAGCAACGTTCAAATACATATATATGTCCAGTCTTCACTAACAGATGCAGTATGCCCCTTGCCCTATGCACATCTGCATATACATAAAGATACGACCTGCTACCACATAAGGAGTGTTCACAGAATGTAGAGTACCCTTCAGACACATCATTCAGATGCCAGCAAATACATCTGGGTTGCACACCTTACCTTTGTATTTCTCACCTCAGTCTGTTGTACCTGTTGATGTTTTTTTTTATTTGTTTAGGTTGGTGTCTTCCACTGCCTGTTTTTTTTTTTTGTTTTGGTTGGTTGGTGTCTCCAACTGCCTCTGTTTGTTGTTTTCCTTTTGTTTTGGTTGGTGTCTCCAAACGCCTCAGTTTTTTTTTTTTTTTTTTTTTTTTTTTTTGGGGTTGGTGTCTCCAACTGCCCCTGTTTGTTGTTATTTATTGGGTTGTTCTCCAACTGCCTCTGTTTGTTTGTTTGTCTGTCTGTCTGTCTGTCTGTCTCTCTCGCTTGCTCTCTCTCTCTCCAGTTTCTGCAATGATATTATTACATGTGTGGACAGCAAGTACAGGCTGCTTTTGTAGGCATCTGCACATGTGCATGTGATGGCCTCTTCCCCAGTTGGTGCCCACCATTTAGTAACTGCATGCAGCCTGCTGTGTGGTAATTGCAGTTCTCACTGTGATTTTAGGACACTGCTATACAATGATAGGTTAGATAGGCGTAGGCCTTTCAGTTTTGCAAGGTGGGGACCTTGCTTGTTTGCTGTGGACACTGTTGTGTCAGTCAGAAGGTTGGTATATGTCTCATATCTGAAGCTGGGTTGTAGCCAGTGAAATGCATGTTGTACTGAAACCTGACTGTTGCTTCTTCCAGTACACTCTTCTCAGTGTGTAAGTTTACTCACACCTCCTAATGCTAACACTGGATACATGGGAGTATGTACTTACTTTTGGAATTAGGGAATTAACTGGCATACAACAGTAGTTATTGTAATGTATTCCTATGGCTTTCCTATTTTCCCTTTACATTCACTCCTTGTAATAAATGTCATATTTCTTTATTGCAATGTATTCCTATGGCTTTCCTAGTTTCCCTTTACATTCACTCCTTGTAATGCATGTCATATTTCTTTATTGCAATGTATTCCTATGGCTTTCCTATTTTCCCTTTACATTCACTCCTTGTAATGCATGTCACATTTCTTTATTGCAATGTATTCCTATGGCTTTCCTATTTTCCATTTACATTCACTCCTTGTAATGCATGTTATATTTCTTTCAGCACCAAGGTATTGTATATCTGCTGTGGCTTAGTGGTACATCATGCAGACTGGTGAGTCCAAGGTGTGGGGTTTGAGACTGACAACTGTATTTTATTTTGCTGCTGAGCAATACAAGAGCCTTGTCATACAGAGTGACAAAGGCACTTTTAAGCAGTTGTAAGTGAGTTGGCACAGGTTTGCGCGATGCTTAGCGATGCTATGCACCGCTTAGCTTAGCTTATTGTATTTTAGCAATACTAAGCTAAGCTTAGCTTAGCTTATTTTATGTTAGCAATAGTAAGCTAAGCTTAGTGTAGCTTATCATATCTTAGCAATGCTAAGCTAGGTGCACACATGCGCACACTGGTGCAAACCCGCTTACTACTGTTTACAAGTGCTCACTCCCGCTAACCCCCGTGCTCATGTTTTTGACAGTAAAGTAAATGGGGAGATAGGAATGTGGTGATAAAGGGTGCTCAAAGAGGGGAAAACAGTAGGGAAACTAGCTTGGGATGTACACGATGGGTGTGGAGAAGGTCCATAGCTGCCCATTTCTTTACCAGCAACAGCTGTGCATATGCAATACATTAGGTGGGATATTTGAAACCTTCCACCCCTGAGATAGTGGTGAGGACATCTAAGTATGTTGTACTACCAATCGTGAATATCAGGCACATGCACTGTTTGTGAACTGCTATACTGTCATTAGTACGTTACTCACATCTAAACAGTTTGTGGTTTGTGTTGGCATTAGCACAGTCTGCTCAGGATGACTGGACATATTTCTGTACTTGTGTATGCCTACCTACACCCCTGGTTGTGCCAGACTACACGGGTGTATAGTACCTTTGGATAGGGGTGCAGAACTGCAGTGTGCATTATTTATTATCGTGTGATGTTTATCTTACTGAACATGCAGAGTTGCTGTGTACCTGTAAATCTATGAAGGCTTGTAGTCTGTCTGAGTAGCTCCCACCTGTGGACATATCCAGATGGTAGACAGAGGTCAGCCTAGTATTCTTTGACTGTGCACCACAGCAGTCTTTTCAGCACCTGAACAATGGCATTGTCACAGGTGGTTGCTAGCAGTACATGGCTACATCCTTTGCTATTTCTGTGTTGTACTTCTACATAAGGGCATGCTTGTGGGATTCTTTCTACAGCTATTTGCAGAGTGTGTAACAGCAGACAAGCTGATATGCCTGTGTGTTTCTGACTCTTCCAGGCCTCATATACTCTCACATATATATTTTAACAGCCTCAGGGAAAGGTACATATAACTGGGATACACCTGTCATATAGTACAGACATTTTGCAGTTCAGACTTTGGGTGATCCAGTGCATTTCTATTACTACACCTTTTCTGACGTGCAAGCAGTGTCTACACTCACTTATTGACATTTGTTATTAAGTGAGATTCAACACCTTTCTACCTACTGTTAGTACATTTCACAGAGAGTCAGAGGGGCACAGCTAACATTTATTTACAAATCAGGGTAATCACTGTAGAGCAGTCACTGTGGGGAGGTCTGGCCTGTGACCTATGCAAATATGCCAGTGTTTATCCTGCCATGATACTGTGTGGGGTTTGTAAGCTGCTACTGTAACCTTATTCCCTACTAGCATGGCTGATTCTCTTTTTACAGTCATGTCATGCAATTCAACAACACCTGCTGGTTAAGGCCCACAGAACAAGATTTGTGTTATGTCATTGCTATTTTCCCTTTATATTCACTCATGGTAATGCATGATAAATTGCTTTCAGCACTAAGTTATCCGATATTTGCTGTGGTGTAGTGATACTTCATTTAGACTGGTGAGTCTAAGGTCCCGCGTTCGAGATTGACAAGGTTTTTTATTTTGCTGCTGAGCAGTACAAGGGCCTTGTCATACAGAGTGACTAAGGCACTTTTAAGCAGTTGTAAGTGGGTTTGCATGACACTTAGCGATGCTTAGCTAAGTGCACACAAGCTCACACTCGCACACCCCCTCTAACTACTGTTTAAAAGTGCTTACTCCCACTAACCTCCACGCTAATTTCTTTTAAAGAAAAGAAAATGGGGAGATAGGAAAGTGGTGAAAAAGGGGGCACAAAGAGGGAAAGACAGTAGGGAAACCAGCTCAGGATGTGCAGGATGGGTGTAGGGAGGGTCCATAGCTGCCCATTTCTTTACCAGCAACAGCTGTGCATATGTATGAAATTTGGTGTGAAATTTGAAACCTTCCACCCCTGAGAGAGGGGTGAGGACAACAAATATGTTGTACTGCCAATTAGAATTTTCAGTTTACATGTCTAGTGGACATGTGTGTGAATTGGGCAGCTATGTATGGGACGTAATTTTTTTGTAGGAACAGATTGCCCTTTTTTTTATTTTTTTTTTCAGGTGAGAGTGGAATGTGAGGTAGAGGAAGTAGGTATATTTGGGGAGGTAGGTTGGGGAGGTAAACAGACAAGACAAACAAGATGCATACAGGGGCGGAGTTTGACACATGGGGTGGGTGAACACAACTGATGGGGAAGGATGTTTGGAAATCGCAAGCCCATGAGCCCACAGATGGTAACAGTGGAACTGAGATCCCCACCCATGGGCAGTCACTACTGCACCTTCACAGCCCCAACGGTGGCTGTGCTTGGGGGCTGAGTAGGATGGGCAGGCTCACCTGAGAGATGCAACATACTTGCCTCAAGCTGGCATAGGGGATCAGCGACTGAAGGCTGGATCTCCCTACGCACCACAGCCCGGACCCTTCGAAGGGTGATGGGTGGCCCTTCTCCACTCACAGTTGCATCAATGGATGAGCCCCATCCCCTGCAGTGCTTCCACCCGAAGGTGGCACAGGACCAACAGAGGAGGGGAGTCCGGGCTGGGCAACAGAGCCACTAGTGCCAGGTGCACTCGCCAACTGAGGAGGGACAGGTGGGTCCGCTGGGACCGGCCTTCCCATACGTTCTGTGATTAAGTGTGCTTCATTACAACATAAACAACAGCATTCCAGATTAGTTGTAACAGCATGCAGTAATATTCCCATTAACGCAACACACCACAGTTCCAACAGTTGAACAGCAAACATAACACATGCATATATTGAACAACAGTGGTTATTCCAACCGCATGCAGGGATGATTGGTAGCAACAGGCCACAATGAACGTGGTGTTTGAACAGGGCACATGCATCAACATGAGGGCAAATAGTTATAGAACAATTGTACACATATCCCAACAAATATTTAAGATTACACATACCCACTGAGGTGTGGAATTGCATGGTTTATGCACAAACAGTAGGGTGTAGAAAAAACCTCTGTTAACATCTTATAAGCAGTTTTACTCTACTAGTGACTGCAGGTGTATATTCCCTACATGTATTATTACACTTGCCACCATGCATTAGGTTGTGTAGTGGGTTTGGCTAGTTCAATCTATACTTGACCGATATCTCACATACTAACTGTCCAGGATGCAGATGTTACTGCTACATATTTCATGGTTGCATTTATATTTCTTTATCTACATATCTGGATGTTTTCACATGACATTTTCACTTCAAATTGTACAGAATCCTGCATTTATTGAAGCACACTTACATTTCTGGGGAACATATTAGCATGCTACTCGTGTGCCAGATTTACTTATGCATGCCAGCCAGTAACTGACTGTTGAGGACTGTATATTTACTTCACAGCTACTAGCACTTCCATCACCCACTTTAGATGGAACTACAGAACTCTGGGTTGCCAGCACTTTCTAACATATTACTATTTGTATAATGCAAGGGTACAACAATATTTCATACTAAGTGAAACAGACGCACTCTGGGTTTTAGACCTTTATTAATGACATTACACACTATTCCACAGGCTCATTCCTTTATTTGTTTTAACGGTATATATGCCAGACATGTTCACGACATATTATACCTTTATTAATAGGTTAGTACACTCTTTTTTCAGGCTCACTCACATATTCTTTTATATGACAGTGCCTGCAGAGATATTATTCCAGACATTTGTTACCATTCTTAACATATTATTACAGATGCTACAAGACCCCCGGGGCTCAATGATTATATCAGCATCAAACCTTTTTTGGCCTTGGAATAAAATTGGGATCACGTAGCCACTACACTATATATGATAACACTGTCAATTATAGCATAATGAATATGGATACGCTTGTTATAGAGAAAAATTACACTGTTTTTGTTTTTATTTTAGATTTATATTTTTAATGTATATTTATATTTTTATTGTTTAATTCATTGTTTAATTCATTTTTTACAATAACATATCCACACATGAATACATTCATAGTAGTAACAGTCTATACTTCTCTTCAGGAAGTTCTAGTTTTTACTTCTTGGTGAATGTTTGTTTTAGTTTTACAAACATCATCTATTTTAACAGTGGAACAAGGTTTCTACACTGAAAGTGCTTATTGTGACTTTAAAAAATTTTTGGCGGTTTTTTCTTTCATTATTCAATTAACCTGCTGCTACTTGTTATAAATGCCTTATGGGAATACACTGGAATTGTTCTGAAGAAGGCTGGGTAACAGCCAAAAGCGCTTAACCTGTTACAGCTATTGTTAGAATTGTACATCAATTATTTTATTCATTTTTATTAAATAGACTTAATTTACTGTCCTGTCGTACGAGCAGTTCCTAATTCCACCATCCAACTGTTCCTGAGTTGTTTTTATCTTTTATTCGTACTACCATTCTTAATGGGTTACTACACTCTTTTTCTGCCTCTCTGACGTTTTTATCTGACAGTACATGCAGAGGACTTATTCAGTCCATTTTATGGCTGTATTATTGGACTACAACACTTTCTTTCATGCTCTCTCCCATATTTTATATAACAATACATGCAGAATAATCACTAACCTGCCTGGTATGCAGCCTTAGCAGCCTATCTTCATAGGCTTGCTGATTCGTAACATGGTCACCTGCAGCTGTAAAGTAAATGAAGGGATATTGAGCCATTCTTATCCATTATACATACTCCATTTTAAATCCTTACATACTGCATTCCATGGCTACATACTCCGTTCTGGGGCATCCCACATCCCACGGGCCTCCTATATTCACTGGTTCAGGTGGTCCTCCTTTCATCTCTTCAGGTCCGCAGAGTGGTGACGGACCTGCTCACCAGTCCGGGGAACGCCTGTGGCACTGGTGAGTTCAAGAGCTAACCGGTTCCAAGCCTCTGCCTTGTACTTCGTCCCTTGGAACTGGCCCTGCAGGAGTCTTGCCTCGTGACGGTGGACTAGGAGTCAAACCATGTATATGGACTCCTTGGTGCCCCATCTCTGCACTCGGAAGTGCACTCCCTCTCCAACACCAGACATTCTGACCGCAGATGTGAGCTACAATCAGTTATGGCGTGTATTCCCGCCTGTGGGGCTTAAATATGTCGCATTTCCCACACCTTTTTGTGATTGGCCGTTTTGCAAATTCTCGGCTGACTGCAGACCTGCTTAGTAATGGTTAAACTACCATTCCTAAGTTTATGTATGTTAATAGTGGCTGTTTCCCCTATGTTGTCATGGCTTAGTGGTTTTGTACTTTGATTATGATGCAAAGGGTCCTGGGTTCAAACCTTGTCATACTTTTATTTTAATACTGTCTAGACAGGCTAGGGGGTGTGGCTGCGTTTAAGCAACTTAACTCTACGTTGCTCCCCTGTGCCCTACGGGGCCCTGATTGGTGCGGCGCGCACGTCCGCGCAAACACATTGCGCTGGGTAAAGCGTTTTTAAATGTTGGGCAACTCTATTGTGCTGGATAAAGTGCTATTACACTATGGGCAACTCTGTTTAGCTGGGTAAAGTGCTATTACACTATGGGCAACTCTGTTTAGCTGGGTGAAGCACAATTAAACTATGGGCAACTCTGTTTAACTGGATAAAGCGCTATTAAACTATGGGCACCTCTGTTTAGAAGGGTATAGTGCTATTAAACTATGGGCACCTCTGTTTAGCTGTGTAAAACATTGCTTAACGGCAGGCTATTATATATCTGGGTCTTTTAAAAATATATATTTTGTTCGCTGATACATTGGCCATGTCACTGCTTTTAATAACATTTTAATCATATTTGTCTGGTATTATTTCAAATACTGATTTAAAACATAAATAAGAAGGGGAGTGGTGGGACTCGAACCAAGAATGCCTTCTTTTTGTGCATAAAGATATATATATATATATATATATATATATATATATATATATATATATATATATATATAGATCTCTCTCTCTCTCTCTCTCTCTCTATATATATATATATATATATATATATATATATATATATATATACATATATATATATATATATATATACATATATATAGATATATATGTATGTATATTATTAATTTGAATCTGCAAAATACATTTGATGTTATAAATTAGGTATATAATTATTCAAAAAATGAAAACATTTTGCCTCCCATGCAAAACTGATACATTTATTACAACAATGGTATATAAATACTTAGATTTATGCTAGGCCTGGATGCTATATCTCATATTATAAGCAGTATTCTTTACCTTAGCAAATAATACATTTGCAAACTTTATTAAACAAAACAGAAAATTAAATTTTAGATTAATTGCAGGTTTGCAACTATAGTCCAACTATTTTCAGATGATAAACTATTTGCCATTTGAAATGTTAATACATTTTAATCCTTGTATCTGCCTCTTTAAAGTTCTTTGAATATGTTTTTAATGTAAGTTTCTCTAGTAAGCAAGCTAAATCTGGAATAATGCTTACAAAATATGAAAATTAAAAAAAATGAAAAAGTGGATGTTGATACAAATATTACTGAACTAAACTATTTGGGAGTTATTCTTGCAGAAGATTTAAATTGATCTAATAATAAATAAAACAGCTAAGATAACAGAATTATCAAAGTTTCAAAAATTCATTTGAAAATGGATATATATATATATATATATATATATATATATATATATATATATATATATATATGTCTATACTCTAAATGATAACTTAAAGCTAAAATAATTATTTTTCATAAATTGCTTTACATCATGCAGTCTGATTTTCTAATACCACAGCGAGCAATTATTAAAGAGTTAAATAGAATGATATACATGCCGATTCAGTAAACGCCGTGTAACATTTGCAGAGAGTCTACATGGAGATAACATGTTACCGTGATGATGTTCAGCAATGTGCAGAGCACAATGCATATTAATGAGTGGTGGCATGCCTAAATAAGGTTGCACAGCTTGCAACAGTATTGTGGCCACAAAACATTATAAGTGAACACAGATATTAATTTTGTGTAAAGCAGAAGACATACGGTCTGTGGAATGCTGCAATGATCACCAGAGCTGTACACATAACCTCTCAAACTCTTAGAGCAAGAAGTATGGACAAAAGTCATAAATAATGTGGGGGCAAAGGATGAAAACTAGGGATAAACATATTAAATATTGCTATTCATCATCATCATCTTCTTTTGGCTGTTCCCATTAGGGGTCGCCACAGCGGATCACCTGTTTCCATTTCTTCCTGTCCTCTGCATCTTGCTCTGTCACACCAATCACCTGCATGTCCTCTCTCACCACATCCATAAACCTTATCTTAGACCTTCCTCTTTTCCTCTTACCTGGTAGTTTCATCCTTAGCATCTTTTTCCCAATATACTCAGCATCCCTCCTCAGCACATGTCCAAACCAACGTACTCTTGCCTCTCTGGCTTTGTATCCAAACCTTCCAACCTGGGATAACCCTCTAATATACTTATTCCTAATCCTGTCCACCCTTGTCACACCCAGTGCAAATCTTAACATCTTTAACTCTGTCACATCCAGCTCAAACTCCTGCCTTTTTTTCAATGCCACTGTCTCCAACCCATATAACAATGCTGGTCTCACTACCCTCTTGTAGACCTTCCCTTTCACACTTACAGGTATTCATCTGTCACAAATCACTCCTGACACTCTTCTCCACCCAGTCCATCCTGCCTGTACTCTCTTCTTCATCATTCTTCCTCACTCACCGTTACTCTGAACTATTGACCCCAAATATTTAAACTCATCCAACTTCTACTCCTTGCATCCTCACCATTCCTCTATCCTCCCTCTCATTCACACACATATATTCTGTATTAGTCCTGCTGACTTTCATTCCTCTTCTCTCTAGAGCATATCTCCATCTCTCCAGGGTTTCCTCCACCTGTTCCCTACTCTCACTATAGATCACAATGTCATCTGCAAACATCATAGTCCATGGGGACACCTGTCTGATCTCGTCTGTCAACCTGTCCATCACCATTGCAAATAAAAAAGGGCTCAGAGCTGATCCTTGATGTAACCACACCTCCACTTTAAATGCATCCGTCACTCCCACCGCAGACCTCACTGCTGTCACACTACCCTCGTACATATCCTGTACCACTCCTACGTACTTCTCTGACACTCCTGACTTCCTCATACAATACCACAACTCCTCTCTAGGCACCCTGTTATATGCTTTCTCTAACACAATGCAACTCCTTCTGACATTCTCTGTACTTCTCCATCAACACTCTCAGAGCAAACATTGCATCTGTAGTGCTCTTTCCCGGCATGAAACCATACTGCTGATCACTAATCATCACATCCCTTCTTAACCTAGCTTCCACTACTCCTTCCCATAACTTCATGCTGTGACTGATCAATTTAATCTCTCTGTAGTTACTACAGCTCTGCACATCACCCTTATTCTTAAAAATCGGTACCAAAACACTTTCTCTCCATTCTTCAGGCATCATCTCACTTTCCAAGATTTCATTAAACAATCTGGTTAAAAACTCCACTGCCATTTCACCTAAACACTTCCATTCTTTCACAGGTATGTCATCTGGGCCAACAGCCTTTCCATTCTTCATTCTCTTCATAGCTACCCTTACTTCCTCCTTGCTAATCCATTGTACTTCATGATTCACTATCCCTACATCATTCAACCTCCTCTCCCTTTCATTCTCTTCATTCATCAACCCCACAATGTACTCTTCCCATCTCCTCAACACACTCTCCTCGCTTGTGAGTATGTTTCCCTCATTATCCTTTATCACCTTTACCTGCTGCACATCTTTCCTAGCTCGGTCCCTCTGTCTAGCCAGTCGGTATTGCTATTACAAACTTAAAAAATTGATAGAATGACAGGTTTTGCATTTGCATGAATTTTCTGAAAGGTTTGAAGTCTTAGACTCAAATGACTGTCAGTCTACCACTATTTTCTGACTTCAACCCTCAATAATTTACCAGTGATTTGCCAGAAAATTACAACTGCATGAGAAATAGATCAAAAATATGATGTAAAATCTGGACATTCTCAACAAATCTGCACAGTTGAGAGGTATGGCTGTACAAATAGCTGCCATTCTGCTGTGCAATATATCTGCACAGAGACCATCTTAATGAGAGGACAAATAACTGGTAATAGGGACATATGTGACATAGATGCCACATGGGAATATGTTCAAATGTAATACTCATAACCTCCTAGAGCGAGAAATGTGGACAAAGCCATGAAAATGGGAGGGACAAAGGACCATAAATAGGGACAGACTGTTAATATTCCAAGTCCAAACTTATGAAGTTGATAGAATATATAGGTTATACAATAGCATGGACTTTCTGAAGAGCATGAGGTTTGAAACTCCAATGTTAGTCATCAGTTACTGACTGCACTCTGCAATGACATGATGATGATTTGCCAGAAAGACAACATGTTATGAGGAAAAGATCACAATTATGAGACAAAAAAGGGCATTCTCCACAGATCAGGAAAGTTGAGAGGTATGCATCCAAATATATATATATCTGTAATATTGAGTGACATCAGAAAACATCCCAGTGATATGGCAGTGAGCTACATAATTGATAAGGAAAATATCTAGACATCCTGGGAATATCTAGACAGTTGAGAGGTATGGATGTGAAGTATATGGTCCAAACACAGTGCACAACAGTGTACCTACAGTATAGAGTATTGTGATATCCCATTCCTGGCATTCTTTACTGAAGCTGTTTTTATGATCTGTAATAGGACATGGGGCTGCCATGTAAAATGATCACTCAGGGGATCTGTGTGTATTGATTAGGGACACACAGATGAATTGTAGGGATGAACACAGGGAAAGAGTACAGGTGACTCTCCCATGTGTTCAGCAGAGGAGGACATGTTAATGGAAGCTGGTTATAACAGGAACACTAAGCACATATCTATGTGGTACAGTACGGACTGTACAGTGAAAATGTGTTGTCTGTCACTGTCACACAAGGTGACATAACAATGGGGATGATGTGTGTGTGTGAGATATGCATCCTTACTTGAGTAATGCATAGGACATCTATCAGGGATCTGACATACAACTGAGGTAGGGTGCATATTGGGAAGCTATGCAAACTGATATACCTAAATATGAGTGTACTCTCACAGAGGTCTCCAGCATGGCAGCCCCAGGTAAAGAATCATGGCAAATATTACAAGAAACAACCACAATCATGGACAATATCTGAATAATATTGTCACTAATCCCATGCCTCTGACATAACATATGTGATGTGGAGTGATAACAAATGATCCTGCACATACATGGGACAACTATCATGATATATCCACACTCTATGAGGGTAACCACACACATTGTCCTGGTACTGTAGTATCTGCAGGAGGTGTTAGGAGGGACACTGCTATATTTGTATGCAACAGCATGGCCAATACAGGCTAGTTGCCTCGTGTGCATGGTATATATCTATGGCACAATTCACACTGTCACAAAAGATATACATGCCATTAATGTTGTCATACACCTATGTTTGTAATATGTTCATAAAGTAAACAGGTAATAGACATGCATCTGATGTAACAACTTGATTGGTGTTCCACACCATCAGACAGTCATGTATATTCCCCAGAAAGAATACCTAGGTATGGACAATAAGCTGTGTGACAGTGTACTGTGACAAATGTGGTACACTTCAGTTACATATCACTGGAACACGTGTAGGGAGGTACATGGAGAAAGATGCACTGGACTCAGTTATTGGAGTAATGAAGGCTGGGAATCATAACTTTAATATGTCCTCTGATGTGCATGCCCTTCACATACCCAGTACTTGTGTTACAGTCAAGGGAGAAGTCAGCATTGTGACCACATACTGGTGAATGTACCACTTACGCTCTACCCCAGTACACAGGTCACATACCTATCGGTCTGATTATAGGGTGTGATGTCCACATTTTACTTGGGTGTTTTGTCTGTTTCCTGACGCAGCACATCCCTCCATGTGTCTTGTCATTGCAGATGTTGTCATGGCTGTAGTAGCAGTCTCTGGTATGTGTTGATACTGTGTGTATTATACAAATGTCACAATTGGAGTCAATGATTGCCCACAAGCTGCAGTCCTTCAGTCAACTGTTTGGACACAGCATGTGTATGTAATCTGTGATGCCCATCACTTAACTAAGGGGCAGCCAAGGGCCTAGTAGTCACGTGATGTAGTGACCTTGTCACTAGACCTGAGATATATGTCATGTCACACATTTCAATACAGGGAGATTCCATGTATGACATACACAGGTCTAACCATTTGGTGAAATAGCTCTTTATGGCCACATATAACAGTTTTGATTGAATACCACAGTGTGACTTTTGGTCAAATACCTTTACCTTTTAAAGTTCCACAAGATGCTACTGTTGTCATCATGCATGCTGTTGATGACCTCTTTGAGAATATCTGTCAGATGTAATTGACCGGAAGTAGCAGTAACAACTCATACAGGTTTGTTGTATAACCCTGTAATATTTCTAGTATACATGTAGAAGAGGTCCATGATGACATATTGGTCTACCGTACAGTTGAGGAGAGTAAGGATGTCTCTACATATGCATGCATCAGGTGTGGTCTCCCCCAGCACAGGTGAATGCATGTTGATGTAACCCTTGTATAGGAACATAGGCCATGTGGAAGGTGTGTTGAACTGTGTTTTCCACCTTATCTGGAAGGTGTATGTACTGGGTCACACCATAGGTGATCTGTGATGTTGTCACAGCACATTGATTCCATTTGATAGGCCTGAAGGAAGATAAGACAGTGCATACTGCCTATTGTGATCTGCCCTAGGTTTTTGACAGAATCACACACACAAGTATCATTAAGAAAACCTCCAAGCAAAGGATTAAGCCTTACATCAGTTAATGGGTAAACAATTGGCTCACAAACTGAACACATCATGTGACAGTTGGTGAATCAACCTGCAACAGTAGAGCTGTCACCATTGGCAAACCCCAGGGATCTTTGCTTGACATTTCACTATTTGAACTGCATTTCCCTACAGTTCATGCTAAACTATATGGCCTTTGACTTACAAGGTTTGCTGACTCTTGCATATTGTGTGTAATTATTGAGTCCACAATGATGATAACATAGTACAGGAGGAGCAAATACACACAACTGAATGGTGACAACTTTACATGATCTAATAATAAATACAGAATTGTGTGTTTGCAATGTTATCTGTCTGAAAAGTGGAGTTCCATGTTAATCACAGCATTGACAACAGCCCTGCTATGCAGAAACCCAGTGATACACTGGGAGCACATTTAGATAGCAATCTGAACTTTGACCACCAAGTGTCAACACTGCTATTGAAAGCCTGTATTATACACATCATAAGTCACACTATCATATGGATATCTTAAGATTATATGAAAGCACTAATAGAGAATAATTCTCTTTTTTACACGTACCTCACCAGACACATGTAACAGCTGAAGAGACCACAGGGCTTTCTCAGCAAGATAACGCAGGGCCTACACACCATACCATGATGCATATGGATAGATTAAAAGCTATGTCATGTAAACATTATTGTATAGGATGATGTGATTTCTACCTGGCCCCAAGGCCAGTCTCTGACACTGCCCTGACAGGAGTACTGCATATCCAAATATGTAATATAGCTGATGACATCAGCAGTGTCTGGAGAGGACAAGATAACAGTGTTCCACATGGTGGTGTAAAATGCTCTCTGTAATGTCAAGCAACAGCTCACACACACACACACACACACACACACACACACACACACACACACACACACACACACACACACCAGTTTAACTGCTGTGAGAATAGAAACCCTATCTATCTAGGTACACAGACTACAGAACACAGTACTTTACACAAGTGCCACAGCTCAAGTCTGGCTTGGAGTGTGTCAGACAACACTTTATAGCTGATGACATCAGCTGTGTCTGGTGACAACAAGATAACAGTGTCCCACATGCTGGTATAAAATGCTCTCTGTAATGTCAAATGACAGCTCACACACAACACATCCAGTTGACTGCAGTGAGAATAGGACGCCTACTTATTGAAGTACCCAGACTACAAAATGCAGTACTTTACACAAGCACCACAGCTCAAGTCTGATTTATACAGGAGTGCAGGGAAACATATAGTATACATCAGCAGGCTATGTGGGAGACAAGAGGTTGGGAGGCCTATATGAAATGAATGTGTAGGAATGAGCAAGTATCAATACACTGTCATTGCATGGCAGTGAAGAAGTAACTGTAGGATACAGACATCTGCTCTGCTGTTTAGACACACACAAACACACCCACCCAGTGGACTGCAGTGAGAACAGAAGCCCTACCTATTTAAGTACACAGACTACAGAACACAGTATCTAATGTAAGTTCCACAGCTTAAGTCTGATTTATACAGGAGTGATAGATGATATCAGCAGACCATGTGGGAGACAACAGGTTGTGAGGCCTGCATAGGCACATGGCTTCCTAGGTTCATATGAGGCTACCAGCCTAATAGCACTAAGGAGTGTAGATGGCTAGCTGTGTATAAACACAAGTACCCTTATTGAGCATAGTTGAATGGTTGTATTTAGCTGAGCATTTTTGTGAGCAGCACCAGCTGGCCCTGTCCATGAGTGACATAGGTGCCAGCTCAGAGGTGACTGTACAATCACCCAACCAGTAGTCAAGTTTGCAATTGAACAGGGCCCCTCATAGACAGGCCAAGTTGTTGCTGTTCATAAAATTACTCTGCTTCATAAAATTACTCTGCCAACAATGACCATCTAAATATGCTTAATAATGGTACTTGTGTTTTTACACTTTTTATAAAGTTAGCTATGCACCCTGAGCATCAGACACAACTTTTGTATCCCTAAATCCAAATGATAGACAACAGGGATATGGCACAGTTATCATCACTTGCACAGGGTATTGTGTGTGTGTGTGTGGGGGGGGCAGGAAGCCTAGGGTGGAATAGAAGGTCAGTGAGTGTGTGTGAGTAGGAAGAAGAAGAAAGCAGACATTGGGATGAAACAACAATGGCTAGTCAGACAAAATGAGTAACTGTTGTGTTTGTGTCTGTAGGGGTTCTCCAGGTGAAAGTGATGTGTGAGTGTCTGCATGAACAAAGCCAAGCTCTGTGCTAGTTCTACGTCTTGGTTTGTCAGACAGGTGTGAGCTGTGCATGGTAGAAGTGGCAGTTCATCGTTGTCCCTGACTACAAGAACTGGCTCTGCCAGGAGCTGCACTGGCATGTACACACACACACACACAGTCAGATGCAGAGCTGCTACATGACTGTGACTGTCTGCTGGATGAGCTCCCTTGACAGGGAAACCTAGGACCATGACCTCATGGCCTTCCATGTCTGGGTGTGGATAGTAGACTCACTGACAGAGAAGTGGAACTGCTGCCACTATAAGAGCGTAATCTGTCATGGCCATGTTGGCTGACAGCAGATGATGGGGCTGACCTACACCCATGAGGATGCTGTTCCCCTCCCAGCAAACGTTCCATGAAAGACACCCCTCAGTCCATCACAGACACCCCTCATTCCAACATGCAATTCATCTGATCCAGTGAATTGGCAACATGGTCGAGGCAGTTACACATGTCAGACTATGCCACATCCACAGCCCTGAACATTTGTCTGGAGCAGCTCTAGGAACATGCCTTTGCCTCCATGATGGCCCTAAATAAATGTTGAGTGGCAAGGGAAGTGACATCTCAACAAGATAGAAGAGGGACAGCAGGCCTCCTATGAGCACCTAATCAATCATCCTGTGTGGCACCTCACCCACACTTTGCCTATGGACAGACTCAACATGCATTGACGCTGCAGTAGCCACACTTCCCTGATCAATGTCCTCACGCTCCACCTGTCCAGTATCTATGGGCTTAGTGGACTGGGTGGGTGTATGCCTACTAGCTGTGTTCGATGGAAATGCAGGGGATGCTTGTATGTTAACTTCTCTGCACCCCTTGACTGTTCCTCAGTTTGGCCACCATCATCATCAGAGTCTGCTAATACACTAACATCAGGTGGCACAGGGCCCAGACTCCCAGTCCCATGATCATCTGTGATAAAAAGCAAAAAACACAGGAATACATTAATGCCTGCACTACTATAGTGCAATATATGTTAACAAACTAACAGTGCTGCCACTATTACAGACAGTACAGCAATACAGACAACAGGCCTGAGATCAACATCACACACTACAATATTTCTTTAAATTGCTCAGCAGTATTGACATAAACATTTTTGGCTTACCATCTGCAGAAGACGTCCTGCGCTGTACTCCAGATGGTCCTGGAATAAGTTAAGCAAGAGGTAAGGTCAATATCATCATAATTAACAGCAATACAGGGGGTAATACATTTACCTCTGTATATGTGCATTAACAGTACTTTGAAGAAGAATGTGGTTTTACTATACAGCAGTATTCAATTGTTGGGTTATCAAAGTTTACTTGAAAGCTCCTCCTGGGACGTGCCTGTGTCTTGGAAGATGTTGTGCCCATATCTAGGAAATTCTGTACTGCACTCTCCTGGGAGCTGTTTGGTGCATCTGTTCATATGTTCTGCCATGGCCACCCACGGCATTGACATCATGAGCAATCTGCTGCCGTATTTGCATCCTACTGGCCATATCTCCTCATCCTCTTTCCAGAAGAGAAGCACCATGTTGCTGAAACCCTTTGACTATGACTTGGTTTTCAGCATCAGTGAAGGGGGAGTCTCAGAGGATTGACATGCCTGAGTGACATATTTGTAGGTGTCCTAAAAGACAACAGAAGTATGATACACGTAAGTATCACATAACTACAAACTAACCATTTCCAGATAAAACAGAAAAGGTAGCCATTCAGTATGAACTAATGGCGAAACATAAAACAGGCTAAAGATGTGAAATACTAACAACAGGCAGGATTCAAAACAAGCAGAGTAACAAGAGAAACATATCCTTGAATGTGTCATAAGTCACCTTTACTACCCTGAAAAGAGTAATCCAGTCTTGCTTGTACCACAACAATAACTCGTATTTGCCTCCCCCAACAAAAGAACTGGGAAATGACCCATTTTACTAACAAAACCTCTTTGAAATGCTAAAAGTGCTATCAAAGGACCTGTCTCTGACATATTTTTACATATTTATCATACAGCATTTCATGTTCATGTATTGTCAGTCGTGTAACTCTGAAATGGCTTGACAAACAGTCCCATGCCATCAGTACAATTCTAAATAATGCATACAGATAAAAGTGTAAAAGACTTTGCTTCACACTATTCTTAAATACATTCCTGAATATGCAGTATGTAGGTGACAAAATGGGAGCAGGCCTGCTGAAGTTCAGTACATTTTTGCAGTCTTCCAAACATATATAACCCTCCTCACATTTGCCTTTTTACAATGTTGTAGATTATTAATGGATTGCTTCTATGTGTTTCATACATGTGAAACACACCATAAGCCGATGAATTGCAAGCTAATCAACTAATCCAACATGGTGCAGCTATTCAACAAGCTATTAAGCATCCATGTAGACTCCAGGCTGTTTTTTTCCTGTGGATGTCAAAGCATTTGGACTACAGACATGGAAAGTATACACAGACTGAATGTTAGGGATCCTGCCAATGCTGCCGCTGCCAATAGGCCTAGGCCAAGAAGGAAAAGAGTTTTTAGGCCACGTTTAACTTATCACAGCCTACATGACATGTTAATTGTAGAGTGCTACAGTGTGGACAGGGACACACTACAAGTACTCTGTGAGCTCTACTGCCCTCAGCTCAGAGCCAGAGCCAACCAAGGGGAACCCATTCTAGTGGAAACTAAGGTATGTGTAACCCTTAGAATATCGGCTACATGTACCTCTCAGAGACCAACAGGGGACATGCTGGAGGTGTCACAGGCATCAACATCCTGGGTCCTTCACCAATTCCTGGATGCTATGCTCCAGCATGCCAGTGTGCACACATATTCTCCCTGTAGTACTGAGGAGAGGGCCAGAAATATGCAAAAATATGCAAAAATATGCAACAGTTCTACCAGGTAGCACACTGCCCTGCAGTACTGGGTGCCACAGATTGCACTCATGTAGAAATGAAGGCATCACCTGGGGAAGAGGTTAGGGTGTATCAACAACCAAGTCATGTGTAATACCAAGAGAATCATGTTGGACATGTGTGCTGGCAAGCCTGAGAGTTACCACAAGTCACATATCTGGCACACTTCCCAACTGTATCAGATGTTTGCTGGGGGGTGGTGTGTCCCACAGGGTTATTTACTGGGTCATGCCAGTTATGTATTGGAACCCTGGCTGATGACACATATCAGAAATGTACACACACACCCATGAAAGAATGTCATAGTGAAGCATATGCGCAAACCAGAAATGTGATAGACCATGTGTTTGGGCTGATGATGTCACAGTTCCAGTGCCTAGATACATCTGGGGGATCCCTGCAGTACAGTCAATGAACATGTACATAAATCTTCACAATATGTGACATGCCTCACAACATAATCCTGAGGAAACAGCTGCATTAAGATCAGCAAGATGAAGGGGCACACATCACACTGCCAATGCCAAATTACCACAGCCACAGACAGATGAGTAGTCGGAGGGGGAACCACCAGGTGCTGTGGGTGTAGACAGACATAGGTGTGCTCAGTATGCCCTTGCATTAGCTAAGAGACAATGCATAGAACACTCACTCACCAATTAGGGCCTAAACCTTCCTCCTACTCACATACATATAGTAACACTGATGCCAGGCAACTCACACAACCTTTACCTCCCCATGTTTTGGCTGTGTTCTGCTTGCATCAGACAGAGTTAGCCCTGTGCCAACACTGTGGTAACTGCTCCATTTGCAAGGTAAATCCTGAACCTAGAGTGTATTGCACATGCAGTGTATGGAATAGGGTTCCGATTTACATCAAACAGATCCCCTCTATGAATCTGTTTTAAGTGTAGCCTGGATGACTGGATGGGAAACTGTAAATTCCTGATGGAAATTTCACCTATGACCCACCTAGATGTGGGCAATTGTTACTAAGATCTTGAGTTTTGGCAAGATCCTTTATATTGGGTTTCTCTAGTATTATATCGGATGCACACAGCTAGGCTTATAAAGACTTTTGGGTCAATAGCCCAGCAAGCACCTATGAACTTATGAACCTATTGTTTAATAATATTATGGCATATCCTTGTATTTCATCACTTGTTAGAGTAAGCAAGTAAAAGATGAGAGATTTGTACCAACATTACATAACATGTGACAGCAGACAATTGTGTGTCCATTAGTTAGTAGTAGGTCTCAGGCATTAAAAATTCACAGTCATACCTGTCAAAAGTACTGATGATCACTGCCTGCCCTCAGTTTATCACCATATGTTAGTACTGGAAAATAACTGATGTGAGATGTTAGAATGTAATGATTCACATTGCAATTTCTTTTTTTTTTTAATTCTTTTTATTATAATTCTTTTTCAAAAACACATATAACAGACAAAAACACATAAAATTCACACACCACAAGTTAACAAAGAAAACAAGTATATACAATTGTTCATAGCCCAAATACAACAACTATTATAAATGCAATGATCTAAAAGTGAATGCAGGATATATAGAAAGATTACGATATAGCATTTCTGGTTACTAAATGTGCAAAAAATGAATTCCAAAAGTCTTCAGAGTGGTACTTACAATTCCCTTTATAAAAGGAATTTCTGAGCCTTTATATGTCTAAAAACTAATTCTTTTAAACCTACCCATGACATTATTGTTTGGTTCTTCCAATGGAGAGAGATATAATATTTAATAAATATGAATATGGAAATCAACACCCTATGTTGAGACTTAGAAATACCAGCTGGAGGTATATGTAGTAGAGCATACTGCCATGAAAGTGTTGATTTCTCGTAACCCATCTTTCCCAGGATCACTCTTAGGGCGCACCACAGTCTGTACACACATTTACAACTCCAGAAGATATGGTATATGTCAGCTACATGTTTCTTACAAAATGAGCAAGAGGCTGGTGAGTTAGGTTGGAATTTATTAATAATTTCTGGGGTTAAATATGGATTATTTACAATCATAAGTTGCGTATAGGCCAGTTTTTTGAAAGGGATATATTTAGAGCTTAACTTAAAAGATTCTTGCATAACTGTAGCGGATATACTCGGGTCCTTATCTACCCAGAACTTGGAAAATACCAGTGAGTTATTAGTTCTGATCGAGATCAAGAGTTTGTAAACATTTGATATCATCTTCTTCTTAAGCAGAAATAGTTTCAGGATACTTTTGGATGTCTCAATGTCCTCCCTGTTTAGCTCTGGAAATTCCATATAGGGCTTGATTAGATCTAAAATCTGTCTGAGTATTAATGTATATTTGTTAGTTAAATTAAGGGATTGTCTAATTTCAGCGAACTTCAGGTTTTTGATTATGAAAAAATCCGCAATACATTTGTCTTTAATAAGGGGAAAGTTGTCTAGATTTAACATGTTACCACTCAGTGTTAAATTCAGATTTAAATGTATGGGTTGGAAAGAGGAGAAAGCGTGAAAAAGCTTCATGGACATTAATAGTTTTTGAAATGTCATAACATTAGATTTGAGACCATAAATGATTTTATGCCTTACTAGATTCTCCTTACTCAAGAAGGGAAGAGCCGATGGGTTAAATTTAAGGGATCTGACATAATTAAAATACAGAACTACCCAGGATGGGGACCAAACTTCAGAATTAATTTTATAGTTCGCTATATTCAGAATTCTACTACTCTGGATGATATCATAGTATAATTTGAAGTCAGGCAAAGATATACCTCCTAGGTCTTTCGGAAATATTAATTTAGAATAGGATATTCTCACAGATTTAGGTGACCAAATAAATTTTGAGAATGTTGAATGCATTTTGTTGAAGAATTTCACTGGAATAATGGAGTTAGTGGCTTTAAAAATATAAAGGAACCTGGGCAGAATGTTCATCTTGATTATAGTTGCCCTCCCCAGAAAAGGAGGCTTAAGTTGTGCCCATCTCTTCAGGTCCCCTTGCACCTCTGTCCACAACTGGGAAATGTTTTCCTGGTAAGCTAAGGTTTGATCAACTGAAAAAGAGACCCCCAAATAATGAAGATTTTGTTTAATAGGTATCTCTTCAACCGAACAGCTAATAGGATAAGGTGAAGTAATATTTCCCGGGAAAATTTGGGATTTTACTTTGTTAAATTTATAATTGGCAAACTTAGAAAAGATACTAATGGAACCCATAATCTTTCTTAAGTCAGAATTCGGTAGAGATAGGTAGATATTTAGATCATCAGCAATTGCCGAAAAAGGAATATTAGTTCTAAAAAGTCTGGAGATAGAGTGATGGGTTTTCTGTTTAATAAGAAGAAATAGGGGTTCTATATACAGATTGAATAGTAAAGGAGAGAGGGGGCAACCCTGTCTTGTCCCATTAACTATGAAAATTCTATCAGTTACAGCATTATTTATTTGAAGCTTTGTATACGCTTTATAATAGATAGTTTCAATAAGTTTTACAAATGAAGCAGGTATATTAAAAAAGGGTAGGATGGTTAGTAAGAAGTTCCTACTCATCCTATCAAAGGCTTTTGATGCGTCTATCGCTAATGTATATAAAGGGTAATTCAAAAGAGAGGAGAGAGATATCATAGCTTCTAGAGCTACTGTATGATCGGATGTCTGTCTATTTCCAATAAAACCCGATTGTTCTTTTGAAATTATGTTGGGTATTACTAGTTTGAGTCTATTTGCAAAAATGTGAGCTAAAGTTTTTAAATCTACATTAATAACAGAGATGGGCCTATAGTTCTCCGGTTTGGTAGAATCAGCTTTACCTTTTAGAATAAGTATGGTTTTAGAAGCATTGAAATGTGGGTCTCTTATACCATGTTGAAGAATCTGGTTATATGTCAAATAGAGCGCTTGTGACATCTTGTGGGGAGAGGACATATAAAATTCTGCAGTAAACCCATTAGGACCTGGAGCTTTATTTAGTTTTAAATTCTTGATTACTTCTAAGATTTCTTGTGAAGTGATCTTTCTGTCCAAAATATGGTATTGATCCTCATTTAATCTAGGAAAGGACAACTCTTTAAGAGTATCAGCAAGCTCTGCCGAGATTAAGGGGTCATTAGGAGAGCTATATAGTTCGGAGTATATCTTTTGAAGAATTGTTATAATATCCTGAATTTTATGATAATCCTTATCTTGATACGATACTTGAGAAATATAGTGTGACGCCTTGTTTTGGTTTATTAGTCTGGCTAGGAATCTAGAAGGACATTGCGCCCAGTTAGAGTACTTGGCCAACATTTTAACTTCATGAAATGAGAGGTTATCCGCCTGCAGAGATAGATATTCTTTTTGCAACCCAATTACATGGGATTCTATTTCCCTATCATACTTCCTTTGTCATTTATTTTCCCATATCGCTATCTTTTTAATCAAGCCAGTTTCCCTTTTGCCGTATAATTTCTTAAAGAATGAAGCTTTGTTAATAAAAGTACCCCTAATCACCGTTTTCGTGGAGGCCCATAATATGTCAATAGGTACCTCATGGCTCTTAGCTGATTGAATGAATTGATCTAGGTTGTCCTTTATGATCTCAGTGATCCCTTCCTTTTGAAGAAGCATGGGGTTAAGTTTCCACCAGAGTGGTCTATTTTTATTGCTACCCCCTTGCTTATATTCTAGGAAAAGAGATAGCTTGGAATGGTCGGAAAGGTTTCTATTATCAGTGTGCAATTCAATTTGACAACTAGCGAGGTCTAATGAGAGAAGAAAGAAATCAATTCTGGACCATCCCTTATGGCAATTGGAAAAGAAAGTATAATTTACCTTATCAGAGGGACTCTTATGGGATAAGAATGGATCAAACAAATTGAAATCATCTTTCAGTTCGGCTAATACTGTTACTGCATATTTATTATATCTTGTATTTGGGTTCGACCTATTAGTAAGAGGGTTTTGTACTGAATTCCAGTCCCCACCTATAATATATAGATGGCTGGGGAAAGACGGAAGAATATTATATACATACATATAAAAATTTTGTTGGTTGTAGCATGGGGAATAAATATTCAGCAATAGGATGGGTTTATCAATTTGAGCTAGCTTAAAAATAATGAGACACCATCTGCCCTCCTTATCCGAATCCCACTTAATAATATCAAACTGGAACTTTTTCTTTACTATTATAGCCACACCTGCGCTATTCGAGCTATTTCCAGAATCAATAATCCTTTTCACCCATGGACGCCCTCTTTCTTGGTCCCACTGGTGACTGAGTAAATGTGTCTCTTGGACAAGTAAGATATCTGCTTTTGTTTTATATAGGACATGCATAAACAATTTCCTCTTTTTCACCAGTTGTAGTCCTTTAATATTCCATGAATCAATAACTACCATTCAACTAACTAGTAAACGGGGAAGGAAATGTGAGTTAATGCTGTAAAAAATTGAGATTGAAGGCTTGTAGCTTAATATGTATCCCTGAACCTTGAAGAATATTTGTAAATGAATTCGGGCTATAAACACTATAATACAAAACCCTTCCTGCCTACTCACCGAGCTTAAACCTCCCTCCTTAGGCCCAGAAGGAGATGGGATTATTGGGGAGAATAACAAACAATATATTACAAGAGGTAAGGTCAAGACGTACCCCCACCCCAGTATGAAAAGTAGACCCCCAATAAGCCCTCTAGACACTCTTGGATCCAGGTCGCCAATCTTCCCAGACAGGGTTAGACACCCAAACCCACCTCTGCATGTATGAAGTTGTAATGTAACTCAAACGAATCCAGTATCTGTCAGAAATAACATTAAAAAAATAACAGTGGAAACTGATAATAATAATAATAATAAAAATAATAACTTCAGCTTCTATACGGTATCCATATAACTGAAACAATATGATAAAGCATGTTTGACAAAAACACCGGATTACAGTTTAAATATTTACACCAAAAGTTGCTGTCGGCATATTCGTCAGAAGAAAAATTATGACGCCTTCAGATTTACAGCACCTGGACATAGGTTTAAGCATTTACAATACAATTGTCAATTAGTATTTATATAACCCTCTGCACAATATATGTTTAACAAATGTCTACCAAATAATTAATTAGTTGAAGTATAACTGCTGGAATATAAGATCAAAAAATGTACAATACTAGATGGAGAATACTACTATCTATTAGATAGCCTACAAGCCCCAGATTTCGGATGCTTGAGATACCAACCAGTATATTAACTAAAACTATAATTAACTACCACAGAGAGGGTAGTGGAATTAAAGAGCGCTATATAAAGCAGAATGCAAATACTGAAAACATCCAACATAAAAAGCACCCCATACAGCCCCCATCACAAAGACATCCTGAAGATCACTTTAGTCACCTAGGGGATTAGTAACCACATCAAAAAACTGCCCAAAACATTGCCTTGCCACATTTAATGATCAGCATTAAAGGCTGCAAAGCCTGAATCCCCTATGATGTTAAAACTATCAAAATGCAACTTTTTTTTTATTTTTTTAATTTTTCTTAATTAATATAAACTACAGCATGACATCCTACTACTAAAAGTACCATAAGCAAGGTCCCAAAAAACGTCCTGCTGACACGCAGAACACTCCTTTCACACCACGAATGTCTTCTTCTTTTTACCACATTTCGACTCCATACTGGACCTTACACACAGTGCATATTGGAGTAACAACTTCCTATACTTGCATACAAACAGCTATTTAAAGGGGGGAATCCCTTTATCATATAGATAACCTAATTTGGCAACTTGTTGAAGGGTATTGCCCTTTTAAGAGCTGAAACTCATCTAGGACACCTCATCCAATGAGATGAGCGATGCGCGATGATGCAGAAGGTTAGAGGGCGACATCACCCAAGAGGCTGATGGGAAATTAAGTTCTCAGCCACCGGACAACCATGCTGCAACAGGCCAGCATCCCGGAGATAAAATGGATTGTTTACCTCACATCCAGCTCACAAAACAGGGATCAAGGCCAAAATAAGAGACGGAAAGAGGATGGAGCTTCATCGGAATTCACCCAGGACAATACAGTGAGAAAAAAAAATCACTTTATCAGTTTACAGGACATTCTTTAAATAATTTGAGAAACAGTGCTTTGGCATCTTTATTGTTTTTTGCTTCTTGGTTGGAGCCTTGGTAATTAAATACAAGCGTGTTAGGAAATCTCATTTGAAACTTGAAGTTGTTCTTTATGAGGTAACCACAGTATGGTGCTAACTTCCTTCTCTCTAGCTTAATCGGGGCTGGTAAATCTGGTGAAAAAGTGATCTTAGAATCCTTCCATGTAACAAATTTCTTAGATCTAGTAGCATATAAAATTTATATGGTGTGTTGGTAGTTTAATATTTTCACATATACATTTCTGGGATGCATGTTAGAGTTAACAGGGACTTGCTTTAATGCTCTATGTGCTCTTTCTATCGTAATCTGAGATGCCAGCTCTGGATTAGCAAGTAGAATGGAGAAGATTTCACTGATGCTTTCTATTAGAGACTTGTGAGGGATAGTTTCTGGTATTCCCCTTATAACAACATTATTGCGTCTAGATCTAGCCTCTAGATCTAACAGTTTTTCTTGCATTTCTGCATTTGTAGACCTGCTGGCATCTAGCTCTTTTTGTAGTTGTTCAATTTTGATTTCATTATTTGTGACCCTCACTTCAGTATCCGAAAGCCTAGATAGCAATCTGTCCAGAGAATCCCCAAATGTTTTAAACTGTGAGGAAAAGTTTTGTATGGCCTCCTGTATGGGCTGGAGCACTGTTTTTAAATCATCCAAGTTATTTGGGTCATTTTTATTTTTGGAAATAGCAGAGTTGACTGAGGATTTAGACATTTCTAGTTGTTGCTGTTGTTGTTGTTGTTTACCAGTTCTGGCCCTTTTGGTATTCACTTCTTTCTCTGGAGATGAGATGGCAGAGAATTTTGCTTTAGTGGTTTATAAGTCCATAGATTCTGATCGCTGAGACATACCAGATATCTTGTCCCTCGGTTGTCAAAGTATTTGATTACCGATATGCTTGTTTCAGAAGGAAGAAGCACCACACAGACACACTGGAATCCTGGAGCACACGTATGCAGGACTGCATAAGGCCCGGACTAATCCAAGGTAATCATTTGATTTTTAAAAGAAATCCAAGCAATCTGGTCGAGATCCACGCTCGGAATGTTAATCGCCAAACATATATAGATTTATTTCCAGATATAGATGGTTTCTTCACATGTTATTAAGTTTGAGAATGATGAATTTTATGCAGAGCTGAGTTCTTACCCTGTTTACAAGACGGTAGCCATCTTGGAACTCACATTGCAATTTTTGATTTCACAACTCTCACAAGATCAAACAACAGGCAGGATGCACAACAAGGAGAGTAACATGTGCAACATATCCTTGTTTGTGCCATAATAGTAGCTCAACTTTGCTCGCCCCAAAAGAACAGTCTATGCTTGAATGTGCCATAACAGTAACTCAGCTTTGTTCTCCTCTCAACAGAACAGTTGTACCCTTGTGTGTGCCATAACATTAACTCACCTTTGCTCCTCTCCCCAAAAACACAGTCTGTGCTTGGTTTTTCCATCCAACCTGCTCTTCAGTTGTTGGCAAATGAATATCATATAATCTCCAATTAATATCCTTACACTTTTTAAGGCCAATGATATAGCATGGCTTGACTGCATATATTTGCAAGCAATGATCATAACAGGTTGTGTGATCACTAAGTGCACTGTGTCTGAATATAATAATAAATGTGAAAATAGTTAATGCTTTGTTATCAGTGTGCATTATGTTACATTTGGCTGTGTGATGAATTACTTCAGTTCTTTTCTGCAGATCTGTTTGTGTGGCAAAGAGGGGTAAGGCACCCATACTATTTTCTGAAGGTGCATTGGAGTGAGATTTGAAATCCAGACTTATGTAGACATATCTCATGTGTACTAACATTTTTACTGGGTATATGTCATAGATTGCTTTTCCTTATTTCAAATATTTCTCCTTTTTTATTTATTTCCTTTTTTATAATAAAAAATACTGCAAACCTGACAGAAAAAACACAATTTGCCAACAAAGAAAGAGGAGGTTTGAAGTTAATGAAACAAAACCTGTGAATTGTGCACTTCTTACTTGCATTTCCAACCTTGACAGACCTACATGTAACACTTGGTAAGTCTAACCTGATACTCCCACCTGATGTAAGCAGTCACAGTTGCATTCCCATAAACAGAAACACCGAGGGACTGCCTGCATTATCTTTACATCCCTACACAGTTCCAGTTTTTTGGGATTCAGCAATTCTAATGAGTTCAGACCTCATTTGCATCTTCATCGTGCTGACAGCCCTGAATCTACAACATTGGCAACCGTGTATCTAGGGGAAACTGAAGGTGAGCCAAATGTTGAACACAGAAGGGAGGATATTACTTTGGGATATATCTGCACAGAGGAGTACTGCTTTTTGATGGATATGCCTGCATTTTGTCAGGTACATAGTGCATATGCAGACATGTAACTATGAACAGTCTGTTTAATGTTTTTTTTTAATTTATGTTGATTAGCACACGCTTACAACTGCATTGTACCGCTCAACTGTACAAATTTTCAAAGAATGTGCAGATGTTTTGTTTCATATTTTGGTCCATTTTTCATATAGGGTTGCCACCTTTGTCTCTCGCAAAGTGGGACAGGTGGTAACCCTATTTTCATAAAACTGATTTTCTGGCAAAACATTGCCAAGTCATTAATGACTGAATTTAGACATTTTGAATAAAACAAAAACCAACAACCAACAACCAATTTTGAATAAAGCAAAAACCAACAACCACCAACCAAAACCAGAACTTGGGTCCACTTACAAAGTCACAAAGTACAAAAAATACACAGAATGATCCAAGGATGACCAAAGGCAAAGCTACTTCATCAGATGCATTTCACAACTAAAATCCCTTACTCATTATATATACTAACTAAAAAGATCACATGACTAGAAACTTTACTTCCTTAAAGACATATTCCTTAAAATGTTCTCTCCATCACATGCACAGGAACCAAAATAGCAGGGGCTTAAGGCAAAAACAAAGTAAAATGCACTAACTGTCTCATGAAACAACAATAAATACGATCTATGTTATAACAAAATAAAAAGTTTATTCCATATGAAAAGTGAACGCTATCATCTGAAGGCTTCTTCAGACTGTAATTCAACTCATAAAACACCGGCTTTATATAACAATGAATAACAGCTGAGAGGTTCATGTTCAGTGATGCTTAAAATTTCAAACGGATTAATGACAAATAATAAAATCATTATAATAATCATTATAACACAAACATATATATTAAAAAGGAAACATATAAAAAGTTTAATTGAACCAAGAACAACACTAATAATGTATATCATCATTTAGGTTTAAATAGCCTTCTTTTGCGTAAAATGGGCTTTAGCTGAATTTTATCATTCAGCCCAGGGGATTTATCTGCTCTACAATGGATAATCCACCTTAACTCACATTCCTGGGTATAATTATCAATATCACCTCCTCTCATGTTGGGAATAATGTTTTGTATAAAACAAAACTTAAAGGAGTGTGACGATCCTAAAGATTTGTAATGTTTCGCTAGAGCATTATGCTCAGATCCTGTACGCATGTGATAAACATGTTCCCTCACCCGTTCTCTAAGTTGTCTATTACTGAATAATAAACATCCAACAAGGAATAAAAAGTTACATATATATGTAAATGTACCTAAAATGATAAAAAATAATTAAAAGACATTTACTTATATTTAACAATCGTTATTGTTCAATGCCTAACATACAAAGCTATGTCAAACCCAGAGCTGTTGGACATTCTCCACTTAAAGAAATCCCAATCCCTCTGAGCTACATGTTCTGGGGACCTAAACCTTGTTACCACAATAAACAGAACATGCTGGAGGGATAGATTCCTGTTCCAGAGACTTCCCATACTCTGGAACAAACTACCTATCTATATCAAACAAAGCTCCTCATTAGCACTTTTCAAGAAAAATTTTGATGATTGGGAGATAGGAAATTCACCCCAGGGATCACTTCTGTGGCTCTGCTTGACAGGGCCACAGGAAAATAATTTTCTTGGGTGGCAAAAGCCAGAGTACCATTTGGCTAGGCTTATATAGGCCCTAGGGCCAATAACCTAGTACCTACCTATGAACCAAATGCCAGGTCACTTCCTATTCAGTGGTCTGGCTTTAAGCTTTAGTCTCAATGATATCCTGTCATTCAGGCCATATACATAGTCCCCTTGTAGTCTAACTCTCCATTTGGCTTCCAGCTGTTCAGTTTGATTTCTGATGTACCCTTTCCTTTAGATACATTTACACATGTATGTAACTTTTTATTCCTTGTTGGATGTTTATTATTTAGTATTTATATATAAATATATTGTACTGAGCATTTTTAGTAATATGTCTTTAAGGAAGGAAAGTTTCTAGTCATATGATTTTTTTAGTTAGTATATATAATGAGCAAAGGATTTTAGTTGTGAAATGCATCTGATGAAGTAGCTTTGCTGCAAAAGCACTTATGCTTTTACATTTTGTACATTAAAGACAGTTTTATTTTGGAAGCCTTTGGTCGTCCTTAGATACTTCTGTGAATTTTTTGAATTTAGAAATTAATGAGAGACATTTGAGTTTCAGATTTCATACCCTTTCGAAAATTCATGCTAACACAAAACCTGTTATTCTATCCAAAGTTTGTAAGAGCAATATTTAAAAAAAATGTCCCTATTTTGGGGTCTCCTCCCCCATTATTTATGGCTTTTTCTAAATTTCTTGACCTAAGAGGTTGACATCTATGGTCTGCAATGTGTACTGTTCCTTTGCGAGTGAGGGAGCAAAGCTGCATTTCTGTTTTGGCACAAAGAAAAAGATTTATGTTGTTTCCGCTACTCTCCTTTTGTTGCATCCAGCTGTCCCATATTAGGGTTAGTTCTGTACAAATGTCATACATCTTACATTTTATGCCATCTGTGTAGACTCTCTTCTCTGGCTGTATTCCAAATGTTTTGCAATACAGACGGAGCACCATCATGGAGTCTACATGCTTGCCCTTTACCTTGTTGAATTGCTCCACCAGTTGATTAGCATGCTATTCAACTGATTATGCTGCAATTAGCATGCCACGGTGTTTAATTTTTTTTCCACAGGGGGGTGCATGCCTCTACACGGCGCTTACTGAATTTAAATATACATGTGGCTGTGTGCATATCGTGCAGCAATGTGAACACAGTGAAAAAATACCATGTATTGAATCCCCCCGATGAAATAAAATTCAAACAAATATCATGTAAATACATTTCAAAGAAAAGATCTTCTTATCCCTGTGAACTCTCATCTGTTGAGATTGAACTGTATTGATGATTCTTGCTAAGGAAATTCAGGTGTTCGGAGAAAATAGATAATATGCTGTGGATGCAAAATAGCTATATACATTTGCTTATATCTAAACCTACAAACTTCAGATAATATAAATAACATTTTAAAACTATTTAGGAATTTTACATATAGACATCTTTCCTTAAAACATTGGTATTGTTTTGTTTTTCCTGTCATAGCCTTCTAGTTTCTCAAAGGTTGCAATTTATGTAAGAAAAATAAATTAAGCCTTTTGCACCCACAGAAAGTTTAATACACAGATTTGAATTGGATACTAATTATTGACTCCTCGTACAATTGATTAGTCTGCTTATATCTTTGAAATAAATTATATGTCAGAACAAGAAAAGCAGCCTGCCCTCCATTATTGTATTTCTTTAATCTTAGCAAATAAAATACATTTCAAGTCATTCCTATCCAGTTTATACAAATTTCTATTTATAGCTTATAAAGTGAAGGTAAGAAGGTATCAAATATAACAGCTCTCATCAGTAAACAGAAGACAAATCAAGTCCATTGCACAAAGGGCTAAAGTTCTGACCATGTTTCAAGTGACCCAGGATCAACAGGTGACCAACATAATTCAGGAGCCATTTGGGGGTATGGTGACTGAGCAGCCATTTCTAGCACACTCACCCTGGGATTGCAGACCCATTGACACTTGCTGGATAGAGATGTTAATGTTATGAAGCATATGGGCTTGAAATCTGTGGTCGCCTATGCCAAGGGGTGTGTATACAGTAACCTTCATGTAACATGTATAGGAATGAGAACCTTTCCAATGAATGGGCTAACAGATCCTTGCATCTAAATTGTCATACATTAATTATTGGAGGAGGGACTAGAGCCAGAAATAAAAACTGTGCTGGTTGCCTAAATAAAGGCCTTACATGACTAGTTGTTTTCTACAAGGAAATAGATGAGCAAGTAATTTCACAGGAGGGCAGAATCTTGACATGCTATGTAGACATAATGGAAAAAAATTAAAAATAGTAAACATGTCACAAATGTACCTGCAGATAAAGGAAAAAAATATGAAATCTGTCTTTAAAGGGAGCTACACCACAGATTCATTTGATGAGGAGCTTATGCTCTGACTCCATGCGTATGAAATATTCAAATGCCTAAGTCACACTACCTAAGAGTAAAAGGAATACTTGTTTCTGCTGGAAAATAAAGTATTATTTTTGTCACCAAGGTGATAAGATTTCCAAGTCATTCAATTTATTATGCCGGGGTATGACTGGCATAGAACTCTTGGGGAAAAGAAGTTCTGAATTATTTTGATATTTGAATGAACTGCACACACACATGCACACACACACATATGCACATAGCTTTAATCCATTTTCCTTTGCCAAACAAAAAAAGAATAATGAAGCATATATAGTTTATGTATTAAGATAAATTCAACAGTTTGGAAACTGAACTACTTATTTTTTTCATAGATTGACCCTTATTTGCTTAAAAAGATCTAGTGAGCAATCCTTGGGCCTAATATGCCCGATTGACTTCTGCAATAAACTGAAAAATTAAGCAACTTTTATTAATTACATGAATTACCCAATTGTATTTAATTTATTTATTAACCATGTAGGTGAATGATACAAAACCCGTTTCCATCATGATACAGGCCATTTGCTCAATTCCTGTTAAACAGACATACATAATGCAGTGTGATTGTTATATTGTTAAGACTAAGATAATGTTGATAATATAATGTTTATACTGTCATGTACAAAATAAAGTATGTTCCATAAATAAGTTGTTCTAAGCAAACTCATACAACAGAGAAGGCAAGAATTTATTTAACCCTTGTTGACTGAGTTAGTCTACTCTTTTCAGGGGAAGCCCAACATGGTATTTACACTACAAAGGGAAATTTTTCCACAGTGTCAGGGAAATTCCCCTGCTGTTTTTGATAGGCAGCATGAGATCTTTCATATACACCTGAGCTACCCCCACCTTGAGCAGTAGAACCTGGGTTTAATATTACATCCAAAGGACAACACACTCAGGACTGCAGCAAATCCCTAATGCTGCACTGCAGTGTTGGCAATACAATCAGCTGTAGTGAGAATGGAACCCACATCATTCTGGTTTCTCATCCCCAAAGGCAAATATGCTACTTGTTGCACCACTTGTAATACCGATAAAAGCAAGCATAAAAAGTATGAAAAAAATAGGTAAAATGCTAGAAATAGAATAGTATAAGAAAACACACCGCTGACCAAAGAATTTCAAATTTTCTATGAAAAACCCATGTAAAACACATTAAAGAGGCAAATACAATCAAAGCACCAGTGCTGCATATTTTGTAGTCATCTGGTGTAGTGCTGCATTAATTGTCATAACTTAATGCCTATTTTACATCATCAGTACACAGTCTAAAAGGAATTTTGTTAAAAGTTACCACCTTTTTATCTGCCCGTTTGCATGGAATCGAGAAAAGATTGATGAGTCTTCATGGTGGATTTTCAGTGTCCTTTGCACATTCACAATGTTTAAAATTAATCAGTTTATTTTCAAAGACATGGTGCACAATGTGCAGGGGCAGTATTTAGAGATCAACAGTCATAAGGGCTATACCTGATTTACTGGCTTGACTTGACCTCTACACACCAGTCATTATAGAGTTATGGACTGTGTAGGGCTGTGTCTCTGGAGATGATAAATAAATAGAAAATATAAACATGCATACTGTATCAGATATAATTAACAGATGGGTAGATAACACACTGAAGAATGGGCAACATAAGGCAACACATCCCCAAAGAACAAGGCTGCTGTCGGTAACTTAAGTACTGATTCTTATACAGAAAAGCTGTGAACACTGCAGTCATACAATATCACATCAACAAGTCCTACACAGAAGCTTTCTTATGCAGTTCAGTTCCCCAGCAGCGTGGAGAGAATGAAAACCAGAAAGTCTGATCACCCACCATTTTCATATATTTATGTACCAGCACCATATACCTACATGTGTACAGATGTGAACATGGCACACTGTGCATATACCATTGTTTATCATTATAATTATGTTTTGTGTAAAGAAGTCCAAAAGAAAAAAAAAAACAAGAACCACATGAAGTGAAGTTAGAGTCCCAGGAACCACACAAACCAAAGTCCAAACCACAAATTCAATTCATTGATAGCAAAAACAAACCAAATGCAGTCAAGCACTTTTGTCTTTAGCAAAGACTTCTTCAGAACTGCTTAACATGGTGATTTCTAACCTTAAATAATCCTAATACATCATGTGATCAACATTTGATCAAACATTCACATGACTCAACTTTAGTTTAGTAAACGCCTTGATTATAAAACTTGAAACAAGAATTCTTGTGAATATCATGTTAAATTGCATGAAAAATTAACATAAGTATAACAACAAAAATTAAAAATAAAAATGTTGAGAACAAAAATGGTAAAAAGTCAGTGTTACAATGACAAATGTATGATTAACATGACATAATCAGCCCTCAAGACTTTTCAACTTTAATATAAGTGTAATAGAACAACATTCATTCAAACCAGGAGGGTAAGGGCATCACACACAAGAATACATATGAGCTCTTTCTTGAGAAGATGTTTGTCAGTGTAAAAGTTCATTGGGTCTGGTTCCAAGAAATCAATCACCACAAATTTAAAAAGGTGACCAGGAAAGGCAGAAATATGTCTGTATAGTGCATTAATTGTCTTCCATTTCTTGTTTTCATTGAGATGTTCATATATTCTCTCTTTCAAAGCTCAACCAGTCTTACTAATGTAAAATGCTTTACACTGTTGGCAAAGTGCACCATAAACCACTCCCCTGGATGAACAATTAAAATATTTTTTCACCTCAAATTTCTTGTATTTGATGAAAAAAAGACTCACAACAGAGAATATGTTGACAGTAGTTACAGTGGTTGCATTTATACATACCTTTTGGTCTATTGGTATTAAATTTCCCCTTTGAACATTGCAGGACATACGTGTTATTCTGTGTTGAATACTGTTGCCACTTGCCACATTGTGCATCACACACATTGACCAATGGAGTACAATGTCTTAACATAGGGTGAGTGCTGTGACAGTAACTGTCATCCCATGGGATGACATGCAAGTATACAACAACATATGTAATCTGCTTCTCTAGACATTAGTAGGGATCATAATAGTCATGTTGGAACCCAGCACCCCCTTCCCTGAAATATACAAGACGGCCTCCTGATGCACACTGCCTTCTATATTCTGTACATTTTCTGTCACTCTGGATAGCACTTAGGATTGGACTGCTTCTGATGACTGATAGACACTCTTTGTTGCATTATAAGGACCATCTGCTGAAGCTAAATTTTCTGATACACTTTGTTGCAGACCATGCTGTGATATTTGTTTCCTTAAAGAGCACAAGTGGTCTCTATAGCATTATAAATAACCATTATTTGACACCTGGTCATTCCAAGAACCATACTATTGGTATGTTATCCAGCAAAACCAGACTGGTAGATTATTCCAAATGCTTTGGTAGGACTACAGTGTCTGCAAAAGCCACACTTGTGATATGGTCTCTGCAAATCTTAATAACAGTAGAGCTTTCAGATGTACAACAGTGATGCTGTACCACGCAGCATATGAGAAGAGGTGCAGGCATCTGGAAATGCATTATGACCATCTGGAACTGGTATTCTTACTCAGGTCATTGACACTATCTGACAATGGCCACACACACTTGTAGCTGTGTTACATCCTTCTACTCTTCTATGTGCTCTATATAGCAGGTTTCTGTGGGAGGTACTCTAACTTGGAGCATCGTAACCTGCACTGCCATTATTGGACAGTGAAGGAAACATAAGCAACATGTAGTGTCATTATACTCGCATACATTCCACATACAGAATGTTGTATTAGGATTTGTCCAAGGAACACATAATGATGCTCATTGTTTTTGTCATGCAGGGATCTATGTCTTTGTTTCATTTTTTATTTTTTTTTTTTTTTTTTTTTTTAGGTAGCTTACCTCTAGTGGACATGGGTGCATTTTTGCATACAGCTATCAAGAGTGCAGTACACTCTTCCAGTTTATCACTTGGTCTCTACTGTTGTAGCAGACCAATGGTCCTCAGGCATGCATTTAATCCACCCTGAGTTAGACTATTGCAGAACATGGTCCCTGAGTCATAATTCTGTTCCATTCTTTGTGACTTGCTCTCCAAATATCTTTGTGTATAGCAGGACAAGGATAGTAGTGGTGTGCCATAGATATGGCTTAATCCTGATTTATTTTCTTTGGTTTTGCATTCACTGTGAACATGCGTGTTGCTTTTAAAATAAACACTAAATAGGCCTCTATAGAGCATTTCATTATTCAGCTTCTCCATATGGATTTATTCTTAGCCTTACGTAAATATCTCATACCCCTTAAAAAAACATAAAATATTTTAATATACTATTACTCTGTCATTGTCACAATATTATGCCACACTTTGTCAACAGGTTTAAAAGCCAAATGCTACAGTTATTTTGCTGTTTGAGAACCTTCCATAAAAGGATCATTTAATTACAATTTACTGCTCATCTTTGGATAAAAATATTTATATAAACTGTTGAAAACTCATCAGAAGCTAAAGCTGCAGGAGTTTTAATTACAAGGTTGAAACTAATGCATTAATTGCTTTTTCTTAGTGCTAAGTGCAGCACAAAACTTTCAGAAAATTATGTTAAATGTAAAAGGTTACATGAGAAATTGAATCAATAATTTTAATCAGCTGGACAGAAATAACATCAGCCGCTTTTAAATTAACAAGCTTAGGCTTGACTAATAAGTTACTGGTGTTAATATGTGACAAAAGCATGACTTGTTTCTGGGTGTAATCCACGTTTAGTTACACATGACAGCATGAGACAGGCTGAAGTTGCATCAACTATAGTTCAGCATATTCAACAGTGGCATATTAAGAACCGCATAGGTAAAATTCAAAGCCTAGACATGCTTGTTTTCTCATATATTTGCCTTCTCCTTCTCTCGTGGTCATTCTCACTTAATCTTTGTTTTACTGTTGCCCCTTGCACTGTAGAGGAAAAAATTGGAAACATGTAACAGCTTGTGCTGTTTAATGTTTATTATGACCTTCATAGCACAAGGTAAAATCATTTCTGAACATAACCTGTGTAGTCACAAAAGTAATAATAAAAAAAAAAAAAAAAAAATTCCAAGCGTAGTAGTGTAGGTTTTTGAAAAATATTCACATTGTTATTCTCTTGAAGGCTCAAGTGTCTGAGAGACAACTGTATGAACCTTCATTATGGTTATTCTCATCTGCATTCCTATACTCGTTACACACAGTGAAGCACACTCTACTAACTAAGCATGTGTTTTGTTATTCATATAGCGTTTTGATGTCACACATTTAAAAATCATCTTTCTTGTTTATCAGCAGGTTTTTGACTCTAAAAATAATTGTTGATGAGTTATTCAGACAAACACATTGTGGAGTTTAAAATTAATGTTCCCCAGAAGATAAAGAAACCACGTAAAGCCTCCCAAAGATATTTTTGGAATATGGACAACAGTACAATATAAGATAATTTGAGAAATTCAAGATCAGTTCTTCCACAGTCAGAAAAATGAGCACTACAAAATATCAGACCCTTGTATGTGATACAGACAAGAGATGGTTTTCTGCGAACCTCTCCAAAATCAGATTTTTTTCCCCTCAGGCCATATACATTTGTGGGAATAAACACTTACTGTCAGTCGTAAATGAAAAGGTGACATTGTTTCATATATTAAAATGTTATAATCTTAGAGCATGCTATATTCTGCAAAATCTTGTAGATGTGCACCTATTATTTTTTTTGTTCTTTTTGTTCTCTTCATTGTGGCACTTCTCAATATTTATGTTTTTTACACTGGAAGAATGCCTGTTAGCATTTCACACATCATTACTCAGTAATACTGTCTTTAAATTATTCTATACTGGGTCTCAATAAAAGTGCCATTTCAATGAAAAAAATTGTTCTTAAACTCATTTTCATTGAACCAGTAACCTACCCTTGACATGAAAGGTTAATTTTCTGTTAATATTATGGCAGGCAGGTGCAACCCATTACTGAAGTCACTTGAACTGTGGGTCGCCAAGTGATTTAAGAAACAAAATCTACATTTGTAAACTTCACAATTTCACAGTCATTCTCAGCAAAATACTGTTGTCAAACATATTAGACTGCAACCATGAAGTCAATAGAAATCACAAAATTAAAAATACTCTAGATATTCTTATTTTGTAGTTCTTTTACAAAATGTAAAATATCAGTTTATTTTTCTTGGGTTTATCATTGTAAAAAAAAAGATGTTAAGAATGATTCAATAGTGTTAATTTATTTTTAAATTATAGTCGACAGTGATCTTCACCCAAATACATAAAAACAATTTTAGTCATATATTTATTTATTTTTCCACAAAATAGTAATTATACTATCAAGAGACTTGCAGATAATAATGATTGGTTTGCTGATTATAACCAGCCTGTTATATTTGAGAGGTGATTTTCCATAGGTTCATAGGTAGGTACTAGGCTATCGGCCCAAGGGCCTACATATGCCTAGCCAACAAGGTTCCCTGGCTTACGCCACCCAAGAAAGTTATTTTCCTGTGCCACTGTTGAGCAGAGACACAGAAGTGATCCCCAGGGTGTATTTCCTATTTCCCATCCACTCATCAAGATTTTTCTTGAAGAGTGCGAATGAAGAACTTTGCTTGTCATAGATGAGTAGCCTGTTGCAGAGTATGGTAAGTCTCTGGGACAGGAATCTATCACTCCAGCATGTCCTGTTTATTGCGGTGACAAAGTTTAGGTCCCTAGAGCATGTAGCTCGGAGGGATTGGGATTCCTTTAGGTGTAGCATGTCCAACAGCTCTGGGTCTGACATAGCTGTATATGTTAGGCAGAGATCACCTCGGAGTAAACGATATGCTACGGAGTAAAGCTGGAGTTTTTTGAGATGGTCAGTGTAGGGCATTTGTTTGAGTCCAGTAATCCTCTTTGTGAGGTACTTCTGTGGCCTTTCCAGCTGCTGCCGATGTCTTATGAGGTACATTCCAAAAGGGGCATTGTACTCTATAATGGGTCTAATGAGTGTTGAGTAGAGGGAAACAATGACCTCTTTTCTCCTGAATGAGAACCCTTTTATGATGAGGTGTGCCACGTAGAAGGACTTCATGACTACTGTGGCAATGTGACTATCAAAGGAGAGACTACTGTCCACCTGGGTCCCAAGGTCTCTTATCACACATTTGGTGTTAAGTAGATTGCTCCCTATGTGGTAGCCCATGGGTACAGAGTTTTTACCAAAGGGGATGACACTGCACTTTTTGGCATTGAGCTTGAGGCCATGGCTCTGACTCCAGGCATCTGTCTCAGCGAGGCCCTTCTTTAGGATGTCCACATCATTTGGGGACTTGACTATGGCTCCTAGTTTGCAGTCATCTGTGAACTTCGTTAGCCAGAGGCCTTCTGTATTAGCCTGTACTTCAGAGAAGTAGATACCAAACAAGAGAGGTCCCAAAACTGAACCCTGTGGTAGTCCACTTGTCACTGGTTTGAGGTCAGATTTGGAGTCTGCAACTTTTACAGTGTGTGTTCTGTCAGTGAGCCAGCTGGCAACCCATCTTGTGATGTAGGGATTTATACCTAGTTTAGTGAGTTTAGCTATAATTCTAGAATGGGAATTCTGGAATTATAGCTAAACTTCCTAAAGTCTATTTTGAGGAATTATGACAAAATGATGTTATGACTAGTGATCTGATTACAGTATTTGTAGAATAAGACATTCCTAGTTAAGTTAAAGCAAAATGAGTTGGATTTGTTTATGGTATCATTCTGTTTCTGCTAGCATACATATTATTTCTAGGTGTTCAATTTTATTGGAAAAGTGGTTGTTTTATGGGTTCATAGGTAAAAACTAGACTAGTTGTCATTGTGGGCTTTCCATTTTTGTGTTTAAAATAATCTATCCCATTTGGTTATAGACTAGCCTTACCCATCCCATGGTCAATAATTATATATTACCCCAATGAGAATAGCTGGCATCATACACTAGATAATTTGAGGGGAACCATGCATGGTATAAAGCATCTAGGAACCACATCTGTCCATTAGTATTACAAGGGGCAGTCCTGGGATATATCTTTTGTTTCCCATCCATAGATCTAAGTTGAGCTTGAACACGGACATTGTTATAGTTTGTTTTATGTAGATAGGGAGTCTTTTCCAGAGTAGGGGTATTCTCTGTGAAATATACCTGTCCCTCCAAACCATTTGATTGCTGTTGTTCCCTAAACCAAGTTCTTCTGATTTCATTGACTTGCTGATGTGCTGCAAATCTGTGTGTAATGGGTCAGAGGATGCTTTGTCTGCTAGGCAGAGGGGAGCAGCTCCTAACTGCTGCACCAGTGTGGTTCCTCCCCAGTTTTAACATGCTTACATAGTTTATTACTGTCAAGAGTTTAACAGTATATGAAGGCTATTTCTATGTACTGCTGCAGCATGTTTAGAGACTGCCTGAAGAAGAAATGTTACAATTGTATGTAGCAATATCTATTTGCCCCATTTAATCACATGTAAAGTAATAGAAATCTTTAATTTCTATACCAGTTTGTTACAGAAATAATCAGACACAAGTTATCAACAGTAGGCCATTCTGTATATTTTGTCTGCCACAACCTTCTACAGCTCTGTTGGCAATTTTTTTAATGTTTACTTCTGTGATCTTTTTATGTGGATGCACGGCCACTACTGAATCTTGTAATTGTGAGTTCATTTTATTACACTTCTATGGGTATTTTTATGGATACATGACCAATGTTGTGAGGTCCTCAAGTAAACAGCTGCATGTAAGAGGTATTGTGATGTAGGAACCCCACTATAACAAGGTTGTTCTTTGCTCATTTTCTGAGCATAGTAAATCATGCCATCCATTGCACTTTATTCTAAAGTTATTAGATTAAAAAAAAGTATAAAACAGTTATGTCTGGGTGTAACTTTGGGGAAATCATGTTGCTTAAATAAGACAACAGCCAAGGAATACAAGCTTTGTGGAGGCAGTTGCTTGTATAATGTGAAATATATTGAAGGTGGTTAGATAGATAAGAAATAAAGAACTGCAGGGTGACAAGTAATGGTTTCTGGTGAAGACAATGTATAAAAAGTAGGGAGGAAAATGTCGGATTCCACAGACATTGCTCATCACAAAAAAAAAAAAAAAAGAACCTTTAACTTGATGGTTGAATTCCAGTCTCCAACTATATGCTACTGCAACATTAGAAAGGAGTACCCCAGCTGCACCAGTACCTAACAGCTCTACACTTTTTTCCATGGTTTCCTTCTACTTTGGTTTACAGCCTGTACATAGCACACACACACACACACACACACACACACACACACATACACACACACACACACACACACACACACACACACACACACACACACACACACACACACACACATCTTGTACTACTGAACAGCTGTCTTCCTCTTCCTGATGCTGTGAAATGTAAGAACACCAGCTAAGGAAACTTCTATAGAAAATATCTGTTTGACAGCTTCAAGCAACTGACAAATTAATTACCATCCTGCTGCAACAACTTTTTTGGCCAGTCCAAATCCATGATCATGAACTTAGTGCAAGCAAAGCACTTCAGGAACCCACCCTGGACCTCACACATTTTAACAGCCCTCATGAGACACTACCTCAATCCGCACAATACACATCTGCAGTCCTCATAACACACACCTTTACAGTTCGCACAGTACACTTCTGAAATCTTTGTGGTTCACTTTCATAATCTTCATGCATACTTCCAAAGAACTCATGGCATATTTCTCCATTCCTCATGACATGTTTTCTGTGGTTCTCCATTGATGCAATACCTTCTAGCACCCTTATCATTTGCTTATGTACAGGCAGAGGGCAGTGATACCACCACAATAGGGAACAGTGTTCTAGTGACCATTGAGGTATAGCTTCTGCTTACTGCCCATCTAGGCAACATGCTGGGGATTAATCAGTGGATGTGCACGTTGACAATCCATGCACAGTTGGATGCCACCAGTATCATAGCAGAGATAATTAGTATACTGTATGGAATGCGTGATGTCATACATGGAGGCATGCATGTCCTGTATCATCAGCTTGTCTGGATGGAAGCTTTTCCTGCCTTCATGTAGGTCTTCTGCCTTTACATGTCTGGGCCGGTTCTGTGTTATGGCACTGCTCCTCTGTTTCCATTGTAAAGTACAAGTACAGGATGGTGATTCAATTCACCTAGTCCAAATACTCTACACTGCCTACTCTTTATGAACCTGATGTAGCAAGATGAGCCACTCTCCTATGCACAGTGCACATGCTGCTAATCCACATGGCATGACAAGGCAGTCATGGATGCACATTTCCACATCATTCCTGTCACCAAGGTAACAAGGCCAAGAAAATTCCTCAGAGGGTTCACCTCATTGACCATGGTCCTTCAAAGCCTGCAGTGCTTTCACTTAAGGATCTGCAACTTCTGTCATATCCACAGCCACACAGCACTGCAGCTGTGCTTCTTGACACCAATACTGTGCAAATACCCACAATGTTTGGCTGCCTGCCCCCTCAGGAAATACCACTCACTCAGTCACTGCAAAGTATACATAGCTCTCAGCAATCATGCAGTTATAAAACACAATCTCTTCCACATCCCCAGTCTGTCCCTACTTCTACCTATGCAGCTGTAGCTGATACCTGTCACTTTTCCCCATACCACTTGTGCAAATGCTAATAATTGTGCTGTGTTCTTGTCTTGGCATTACCAAGGTTAGGTTCTGTCTAATGTACAGTTTTGCCAGGTACACTGTGCTGCACAGTCTGAGCATAGGACATGCATCAACTACTGTCTCTTTGTTAGTGCTGGAACATATTTCTCTTGCCTCTGCCTTGCATGGAATACCCCTGCATGCAGTTCTTTCAGTGACTCCTTGCCTGTAATTTCCTCTAGTGCTGGATCCAGTCTGTCAGTCTGGTGCAGAATTGTATGCCATCTTCTGGCATGCTCTGTGATTCTATATTGATGGCAAGATTAATGGCTGCATGTCATATCTGTTATCACCAATGAGATGTCCCTGTGAGAAATAATTCTACTTAAATTGCTAGCATATTTATGACATGTGTCAGATGTGGGAGTTGTGGGAACTGCCTAGATGATGCACAGACACATCGCATGTAATAACATCTGCGGTGCACCTCACCTGAAAACTGATGGAGTGGATACCCTCCCAATTTAAATATTGGTATCCATTTGGACTGACTGAGGCATATTGATTTTGGTTCAGTCATTGGTCTCTATAACCTCAGAGGAATGGAGTATTTGACAGAATCTATGCATGGTGGTGTTTTTCTCCACTGCAGTTAGTTTGACCACATGTTCTACAATGACATCAAGGAAGTGGTGGTGAAGTATTTGTAAGTTGGCTGCCTGTTAAATATGCATCATGTTCCCTAATGGCTGCTGGAAGGTCTACATTGCAAGGCTAGTCAATGCCACACATTCCTTAGTATCCATGTGATTGGTATTCCATGCATCACATAGGTTTCCACATATAGACAGTACATGTCTACAAGCTCCAATATATAGTGTCTCTGTGTACCCAGTTGTGATGAACTATGCCCCAGTCATAAATGTTATGACATGTTAGGCACAACTGGATCCATCTACAATGTAGAAGGTGATGACCTGCACCAATATGGACAATGGCTGAGAGAGAATGACCCCTAACAAATGCTGTCCAGCTAATGCTGATGTTACTTGTAACAACTTATCATGGTATTTCCCTCTCTGTATGTGCTCACCATGAAATGATGGTGTAGAAATTCAAGTTTGATAGGATTTTTGCCCCCTCTCACCATATTTTTGACAAGTATGATAGTTCTTGAGTGTACACACTCTCTGGTATACCAATAACACACAGATTACATCAACTGCTTCTTTTTTTTGTAAATTATCCACCTTCATCTGTAACCTACGCAATTTAATTTCTGACTCATGTTGTTTATCTTATTCTTCAGTTATTTCATTTTCCAATATTCCACAGCAGCAATAATCTGATTATGAGCTTCTTAAAGTGCATTCTGAGCATGCAATACAGTCAAATTATAGGCTATCATGCCATTCAAGATCAGAGAAAGGCACTCAAACTACACTGTCAGTTTTTCTTTAGAGTTGGTCTTATTAAACCGAGTAAGAAACTCACTTTCCATTTGCTGTGATATTCTTGCCATTTCATCTTTATTTCTGTTGCCCATTTCTGTTTCAATTGTTCTTGTTTCGCTGACTCACTGTACTGGTAGAAAGAGAGAATGAACTAAGCTTCCATTTTAACCTGGGCCAAGCCTGATCCTCTGATAGTCAATTATTTGTCCATAGTAATCAATTTCTCTCTTGCTATCTGACCAGAGTTTGATCTTTCATCCATTATAAGTCATGCAAATGGAACTGGATCCTATGGAAGGAAAATTGTTAGATAAGCAATTATAATGAACAGACTTCACATCCGCTATGATGTATATAAATGGAATTGAAACCTATGGAAAGAAAAGAGTTAGACAAGCAGTTATAATGAATGCCATTTGTCTAGAATCACTTTGTGGAACAGTCTGTATATGATCAAGTATAGTCAATCTAGGTATAACAACAAACAGTCTTTCTTCAGACTTTGTGGATCTGTAGAATCCACGGTTGTCTCAGATACTGGATTGAGGTAGCTAACTTTTGTGGAAACATGAACACTGACTAGCAGAGAATATGGCTTTCATTGTTTCAGACAACAGGTATTTATCTCCAGGAGTCTACATTTCATTTAAGGTTCACAGGGAGCAGATTTAATTTGCCTCCAGTTGTATCTATGTGCTATTGCTAATTTATACCAAATATGATTTTGTTTCACAAGTAGTTTGCACTGCAGTTCCAACACTGTCACACTTTTTCCTTTCTCTCTAACTTCAGGTGCACTGGCTGGCCTGGTTGAAAGAAAGGTAGTGGTTGGCTGGAATAGCATCTGCCATGTAACATCTTGTAAGTGGTTTTAACTCTTTTCACATTTGGCTCAATTTTGGATTCCAGCATTGGCATGCTAGTCCATATTTGATTTCCAAGCAACAGCTGGGATGGGTTTACTCCTATGGGACTCTGTGAAGTGACTTGATATGACATGAGAGCTCTGTGAGAATCAGGGTCATTTTCCCTGTTTGTACTGCCCCTTCAGCATCTCTATTTGGTGTATTATAGGAAGGACTTGACAAAGCATGAGCAAACACATATTTATCAATAAGCCATTGGAATTCATTTGACACAAAATATGTTGCATTGTCTGTAAGTATTTTAATGGGTGCACCATACTATGTGAACATGGTTTTGAATATCAATATAATTTATTAGATGGTTGTCATGAGCTCATGCAATATCTGTACGTCATGAGATTAATAATCCACTACTGTTAAATAGCTTTTGCTCAAGAACTCACACAATTCAGCAGCTTTTGCCAAGGGTCCTTTGGTATTGGTGGTGAAAGTAACTGCTCTTTTGTATTGCAATGGTTTGTGGGTAATACAGAATCAATACATTGACATAAGTTTTTCAATGTTTTTTTGTAATATTATGCCACAACATTGCCAACTTGGATCTTTCTGAACATTTTCTTAAACCTGGGAACTCTTTGTGTATTGCTTCAGCAACTCAGCACTTTGTGATCACAGTACAGTTGTTCTTAGTGCAGTTGCAACTTGCAAGCCATTATATTCTGACAGTTGTGTCCTGGCAAGATAATATTGATAAATGGGATGTTTTGCCTTTGTTCAATGGTTGGTCCATCTATCTATCTATCCATCCATGCATCTCAGATGTATTTTATAACATTTTGTAACTCATTGTCATATGTGGTAACTTGGTTTAACTTTTCTAGTATCTTTGTAACAAATGCATTTGGTATCATTATGTTCTATATATCCTTCAGTAACTGACTGCATTTACTCGCACATAGGATTTCTGTATAACAAATCACCCGTGATCAATTGTTTCACAGGAATATGGATTGCTCTGGTATTGAACCATCTCACTGTCATGAGTAATCTTTGTCATCTAACTGATTAGGCACACCTTGTCGAGATTATAGCAATTGTTTAAGGGGAGCCAATGACTTGTGGTCAGTCTGGAGCTGGAAACACTCTAAACCTAATAGGTATCAGGACAATTTCTTAAATAGCTACACAATTGCAGGGCACTCAGAGTATATCTATTCAGTTTTGTTCAGCAATAAGCAACAGGACAAAACCTTTTTACCCATTTTGAGAAAGGCCACACTTATATTATAGCTTTTGGTATTAGCACTCACTATCGCCAGCTGGGTGACATCTGAGTATGATATCATTAGAGCAGTTTCTACTATTCCCCCAAAGCCTGGGACTGAATATTTCTCTGTGACCAGGGATCATCTTTCTTTAACAAGTATTCAATTTAGCTTGGTAGACAGATACAGCAAAAATGACCAAGAAGCTAATCATGCCAGAAACTCTTTAATGTGGCTTTTGTTCTGATCTTGATCATATCTGGTCCAGTTCCACTATTACATATGCTATGACTGAAATACTTCAGCCTGTACTGTCCAAATCAGCATTTGCCTTGGTTTAATTTTAAATATAAATTCCTCATAACTAGGAGTTCTACTTCCACCTGTCTTTTGATCAGGACCAGTCACTAGAATATCACTACTGATAACAATGCCTTCTTTCCCTTTTAATAAGTTATTCATTTTCCACTCAGACATAGCTAGAAATCTACCAACAGACGGCAGGATGATGCATATCTAAAGACTCAAACAAACTTCACTGGCAGTGATGAATATCCACAGACAAAAGATTGATTTTTAAGTGCTGTTGTTTCCTTAATTTCATTAGAACTTCATCAGAAAAAATCTGTACTGAATCAACACCATTTAAATAACCCTCCCAAAAGGTCAAATGATCCAATCAGTCCAATAGCAACCTGCAATGGCTTACATCACACTTAAACCAAATTAGAGGAACATAAACTAAATATTAATATACAAAGACTTTCAACTAATAAACATGAAATAAAAAAAAATATTAGAGCACTCAACAGAAGAATTTATGAGCATTGTTTGGCCATTAAAAAGAAAGACTTTTCAAATGCTTTGGCCAAGCACGCTGTGTCTTGTACAGACTTTAAAAAGTTTACTTTTGCAGTAGTGGATTCAGTTAACAGTACTGGGTTTGTTGGTGGCTTTATAACTTTGCTTGAATACAAAGATATAGCCTGGAAGATCAGACTTAGTGCTGATCAGAACCCTGGCCATAACAAATCCATTAATATTAAATGTTTTTTTGCTACAGCATAAGTATACCTGAATATTTAATTAACATTTACATTCAAATTTTACTTTTTATTTTTTATTTCATGTTTATTAGTATTTACTAGTTTCTTTATTTAACTTGACTGCTATTCTAAAACATGTGGATCTCTTCTTCCACACTGGCCAGAGAATACTTTTGTAAAGTTAGGTAGGTTAAACTTTGTCATATTCAAAGAAAATGTGGTTTTCTAATATTAAATGGCTTAAAAAAATGAGAAATGACAACTTTGTGAGGTTAAACTACTAGATAAGTACTTAAAATTTGCATTCCATTGTCAGTTAACACCTGAATGCACCTCTGTTGTTATTTTTACTACATTTTGCTGATTTGGAGACTGCTTAAGCAGCTTGATGTTTGGCTCATTTTTGAATGATGCTGTAATAGTTATTTTGTAAGAGACCATAATTAACTGCTCTTTAGGGTATTTAACCACTGATAGTTTTCTAACACATTGAACTCCAACTGCCTACTGTTGTTTTCTTGCTTGCTTGCTATATATTGCTCTCATACCTCTCAACCTCTTAGTGCAAGAAATCTGGACAAAGCCTGACATAATAGGGGAATAGGGGGGGGGGGGGCAAAGGCCAAAAAATAGGGATGGATTTTAAATGTTGTTCTTATACATGTAAAAAAGTTACAATATTAACAGGATTTGTCTTAGCATTGATTTTTTTATGAAGGATACAATGCTTGAAACTGAAATGTATCATCTCGATAATTTGGCAGAATACTATTAATATTCTGAGGAACAGACCAAAAATATGAAACAAAAATCTGGGCATTCTGTAAAAATCTGAACAGTTGAAAGGTATGATTGCTGTGCACCATCACTCTCAGTTGTGCATCTTTATGATGAACTGCAACAAGTCATTTTTTCCACACTTCTAACTGACTTCTTTTATTGCTTTTTTCTTTACTGTTGGCCAGTGTACTTGCTTGAACCTTCAGCATTACTGTGTTGCTATCGGATGAGCTGCTACTATTTTCCCTGAGCTGTGCTCTGTTTTTCTGTCATTACTAATGTTGCTGCACCTGCTATGTAACTCTCCCACATTAATTGCTGATATTTGTGTCCTGCTTGTTGTGTAGACTTCGTGTAGCTTCTTTGCTACTGCTATTGCTACTGCCTTAAATATCATGACCTCTTGCAATTAATATCATTGCACTTACGAAATAATCTACTCTGTATTCATGCATGTATAATTCACAAGATATAAACTCAGCTGGCTAAAATGGATGATAAACTCACTTGTATCCCTTGTATTGATAGTCTCATGAAATCCTACCTCAGTAATATAGCTAAGATGGAGTGGGGTGAGGCAACAGCTGTCCCAGGCATAAAGTGTCAGGAGGCATGATCAAGAGTCTTGCACCAGTACTATAGTTGTAAGCAAAGTAAAGGAGCTGAAGCTGTGGCAGCAAAAGCAAAAGTTTTTTTTTTTTTTTTTTGCTCTTTACTTGAAGAGCTAATGGGATGAGATGTTATTCTGAGGGACCAATACTGGATTCTAGATGATCCAGCTTTGTCCCTGTACTACAGTCAGCTAAAATTATTTGTAAACATAAAGAAAAGATAATCAGCTTTAATGATTGGCTAAGTACTTGGTGTCATTCCATGGGGGGCATTATGTGTCAGCTTGGGATGAGATGGTAGACCAATCAGCTTGCTTTACAAAGAACAACTTCTGCCATTCTTCCCAAGGCTTCTGCTCACTGTCCAAAGCCCTTGTGTCACAACAGTCCCAATTTTTAGGCTGAGTCCCGCTATTGGATGTTTCAACATAGTAGAAATAAAAACTACATCAAGACTACTCATCTCAATGCCAGAAGTATTAATAATAAATTGACTGATCTTGAACCCCTCCTGCGAAGTGAACACATCCATGTCTGTGTCAAAACTGAGACTTGGTTCTCTTGTAGATACTGCACTCCCTGCTTTTTTTCCTGGTTTTATTTCTTACCATGCATTCAGACCTGAGGGAAACTGTGGGGGTGTCTCATATTTGTCAGAAACCATATCAGCACTAGGCAAATTTTCAGAAATCCCTCAAACAGAACTCATTGAACTCAGACTTAACATAAACAGATCTTTACTAATTTACTGGTGAAACAGTGGTGTCAGGTTCCAAAAATAAAACTACAGCTGAATAAAAACACTCATTTATTTTAACATCATGTTTAGTGCTTTCATCTACTCACGGTAGACTTCCTCAGAACACAATATCCAAGAACAGCAGTCTTTAAATAATGATAACCTTCCAATCTCTTAATAGGGGTTTGGTAGAAATACAGTCATTTAATCAAACAACAATTCAAACTAGTGATACATATAAGGAAAAAAGGAATAATAGGACAGAAGGCACAAGTAAATGTGGACACCGTAAACAGTGCTATGCAGTAAGAGAAGATCATACCCTCACCATAGGTAACATTAATAAAACAGTGGTCAGGTTCAAAAAGGGTAATTGTCAGACCCAACATGTGGTCTATTTAGCTACCTGCACCAATTGTCCTAGTTTTTATGTAGGAAAAACAGACAGGAGATTTGGGAATCGTATATACGACCATTTGTACTGCATTAGAAAAAAAGACACAAATAATGCCCTATATAGACATTTGGAAGTTAGTGACACTTGTAATACTTTTAAATTTGCCATATTAGAATGTGTCAAGATTGATCCCAGAGGAGGAGATGTGAAAGCTAAACTGAGGAAGAGAGAGGTGAAATGGCAAATTTTATTGAATGCAGCCACCCCTCCAGGATTAAATGACTGTATTTCTACCAAACACCTATTAAGAGCTTGAAAGGGATATGTACAACAATATTAATTATTTTTATAGAGCTGTATTTTTAACAACACTAATAATATGAGTTAGTATCAGTATCTTAGTAGTTAAATTACCATTGTTTCACATTGTGACACATTGTAAATAATTTTAACATTTTTAACATGTATACATATTTACACTTCGGCGTATTTGTTTTTAATGCTTTATAACTTAAAACTTTTTATGTGATTATATAACTTTAAATTATTATTAACATGTATTTGCACAGTTTGATTGATTATAATAGTTTAGAATTGAATTGTTGAATATTAATGAGGTTAATTAATGCAGTTACATGATTGGAAGGTTATCATTATTTAAAGACTGCTGTTCTTGGATATTGTGTTCTGAGGAAGTCTACCGTGAGTAAATAAAAGCACTAAACCTGATGTTAAAATAAATGAGTGTTTTTATTCAGCTCCAGTTTTATTTTTGAAACCTGACACTGCTGTTTCACCAGTAAATTAGTTCAGTTTTGGTAGGCAATTGTCAGAATTTACCAGCTACTTGTGTATAAACAGATCTTACTTTATTTCCTGGTATTGGATGCATTCTATGCCATGTCTCCAAACAAACAAACAGATTTCTGAATGTACTTTCTAAAATACTGTCTAAAATATCCATAATAAAAAATACCTTTTTGATGGTGATTTTTATCTATCTGTCCATTAATGGCGTACCTATACCTCAGCAGTTGTGAATACCCACAAAATCATGGACTTAATAAATGATAATTCCCAAGAACTGTCATTTAAACAGGCTACTAGGGGAAAACATTTCAGACCTTCTCTTTTTGAATATGACCCCCATAAATACCATACCTATAATATTCCCATCCATGGCTGAAGCTGACCATAAGCTATTGACCTTATACTTTAAAGTCTCACTCGCTCATGTGAATAAATCTTAATCTTAATAAAGGTCATCAAAAAAAAAACCTACTAAAACTTTATGATGGCCTCTTATAATATCATCAGTGTCCATGCATCTTCAGCTGGTACTTATGTATTGGAGTTGTACTTCCACCTGGAAAATGTTTAGATCTTGCAGTTCCTACACAAAAATAATATAGTGGGAAATTCAAAAACAGACCGTCCTGGTGATCTGCCAGTATAAATAAGCTATATACAAAATGGAAAAATCTAAAATTCATTAATAAATCTAAATCTGCCCAATTAAAAATATATGAAAAGAATCAGCAAAGAACTAAAAGCAGCCGTCAAGAGAAGCAAAGCGAAATATGATGTGGAACTAGCATGTGCAACCAAGGACAATTATAAATCACTTTTAGTAATTTGGAAAATTAAAAAAAGCAACACCAAGTGCGGCTCTGAACTAACCAAAATGGCATCACCCACTCAGACACAAAAGACATAGCAAATATTCTTGCTGACAGGTTTGGTACTAACTTTAACAAGGAAATAATCATCAAAATTCCACAGATCCCTTAATTCCTGACACGACCTATGACCATAAACAGATATGTCCAATCTGTGCTCTCAAAAGTCAAAATACAACTCCAGTGGAACCAGGAAACATGACAGGATACCTAATGAATAGTGTCATACATGCTGTCACAGGGCCCATGCTAAATTTGTTTAATTTAAGCTTAGCAACAGGGTATGTTCGTAAATTGTGGAGAACTGCTGTCATGATGCTCCTTTTTAACGTGAGTCATAGCAATGTCCCTAGGAGCATTATATCTGGCAGTCTAACTAATCTAATCTGTGAGGCCATGGAACATATCATACTGACATTGTAAAGTAAGATTTCAAGAATACCTCATACATAGATCGTCATCAGAATGGTATTGTCAAAAGTAGATGATGTCTAATTAACATAGATAATTTCTTAGAGAAGGTGGCAAAGGCTGTGAATAAAGAGCATTCAGCCCATACAGCCTATATGGATCAGTTAATCAAGGCATTTCAAACCATTCCCCATTCTGGTATTGCAAATAAGATAAGTGACCTAAATATACTTTAAGCCATTAAGTGGGAAAGTGGGTAACAAACTGGCTAAAAGATATAACCCACGTAATTAACCAGCAGGTTCTAGATCAGAAATAAAATAAGGACAGGTGCTAGGACTGCTGCTATTTGGCATGTACATTTAAGACCTCCAAACCATAAATCCAGACATGAGGCTAAAAAAGATTGTTCATAACTGCAACATGAGTGTTATTAACCAATCTACCCTTGACACATGTCACTATAGTAGGAATTAACCCTTACTTACTAATGATGCAGAAAAAGGGCTAAAATTAAATGAAAAAAAAAGTGTAGTATTCTCATAGTTGTCAGAAACCTCTATGCTCCGACTTAGGCCATATATAGCACCCCATTCCATACTGATATGGTAAGAAGAGGTGTAACTGGCTATTCTTGTGCCCGGTACCATCCTCCCATCTGGTGCCTCTAAGATGAGAAGATAAAAGGAATGGAATTGAGAAGGAAAAGCAACTGCATGGCTATAGTTTATTCCACACTTGCAGCTCTTAGCACTTAAGTTCTTAAAAAATAAACAACCAAAAACGTTTAAACTGAAGTGATCTGTTTGCTATAGTCATGGTAAGCAGCTGATATAGACCATGCCACACACAGAGTACTAACAGCTTCAGTTCTGACCACAACTGTGTTACCCGCATATCAATGTTTGTAATGAACTGCACTGAAGACTGATCGGAATCTGCTGATCATAGCCCCTTATACATTGAGCAAGGGCAACCTTGCCCTTCACCAGACCCTAACTATACTTTTGATGGTAAGCAGGGATCTTGGAAGCTGGGCCAAAAGCTTATTCTCTTTTGACCCCCGTAAAGCATTAGTTAGGAAATCTTACACACTTGATGATTGCATTAGCCACTGCCTCCCACCCTTTTCTGCTTGATCTTTCACTTCATTGGTCATTAGTTGGTCTCTGGTCATCTGAGTCACTGTGTGAACTTTACCCTTCTGTCTCATTGGAGCCAGAAAATACACTTGTTTTTTTTTTTTTTTTTTGCATAATGAGCTGTTCATACCTTTTAAGCATTTGTTCAGTCCATATATTACTGTAGCTTGAGATTGTAGTAGCTTAAGTATTTTGTAAAACCAATATTTATTAACATATCATGGAGATTGTAATTTGCTTTGGGTTGCCATTAGAAGCAGTATGGTGTTAGATTGCTTGTCTGCGGACACTATCTCTCAAACACAACACACTTGATCATATATTGTTGCATCTGCTACAGTAAGCCTCACAGAAAAATAGAAAAGCCACTTAGTCTCCTCTAAATAGCAAATAATGGGTTAGGTCTCCGATAAAAAAGCACATATTACTCTTTGCAGAAGGGCCCTAGCTACCTTAGCTGACATCCTGTGCAGTTCCCACACTGGTGCTCTCCTCAATCCAAACTTTCATTTTAGCAGCCGAGATAGAAGATATTTTCTGGTGGCAAAGCTTGAAGAAAGTCAGAAAGTGAACCAATGATGAAGTGGCACCAATAACAAAAGCATAAAACTCCAAAACAAAAGAAGGTTCCACAGCGCTGTACCAATATACTTTTAATAAAAAAACAAAGCTTTCAGACAATAAGTCCTTCTTCAGTCTTACTAAAATTCTTATCTAAATAACATATCCTTTATACATAAAAAACAATCATCACATGACACAGCCTACCTATCATAAATAAGGCTTAATCAAGCCATTAAAAACAGCAGTTAATCAATTTTTGCACTGAAAGATCTTAAAGAGACATGTAACATCCTATTCAGTGACTTAGAAATGTGTATTGTTTCTAAATGGGCTTACTATAAACATATTCATTTTATTCACTTACATATATTCTTTACAAATAGCCCAAAAATATATATAGGGATATATACATATATATGTATATATGTATACACATAAATATCTGCATAAATATTAAGTTATAGAACCAAAATATGTTGAATAGTATGGACATAATAACAAACATATTTATATAGTTCAAACATTATATGAAGTAGATACATACATAAGGCACAGCAACAATAATTCACATACGTGTGAATAGTTGTCCATTCTATATGCAGTGCTGAGCACACCATATACAAATATTTATATAAGAATACTTGATACGTAAATATACACATTCCTCAATTATTTTATTTGTTGTTGCTTATTTTCAAAATGGGTTTAATGGTAACTTGCTTATCCAAACCAGGATATTTTTGGAATGTAGGCGAGTAATCCATTCATACACCTTATTATCCAATCTATTTACTAAGTCCCACAGCAAGAGGTTCGCTGGTTTGATTCTTGGCTGGAGTGCCTTCTGTGCAGAGTCTGCATGTCATCCTGGTACTCCAGTTTCCTCCTGCATTCCAAAGATATGCAGATAGATTGTATACTCTAAATTGACCATAAGTGTGAGTGTGCATGTGAGTGTGTGATATGGAAGAATTACCGTGGCAGGGCTAGCCACCTGGTGGTGTGAACCTGGGCTCTAGGGTTGGGAATGGATGGATATAAGATTTGTTTGCTTAAATAAATGTGGTTCTGTAGCTGTGTCCAAATGGCAGCCCTTTTTAGGTGATCGGCAGCTTGCACTTGGAGGAGCCATGACCACTTTGCCCATACCCCATATGCTGCTGCTTTACAGAAGCAAAGCACAACTCCATTCCTTTAAAAAAAATACATCTGTGTGCATTCACACTTAAGACAATCAAGGTTTGGCTCAGCACATTGTTTTTTCCTTAATGATTTACAACAAGTACACTTCTTCATTGACTATTACCTTGCATTGTAGGTAAAAAAACAGATCCCGGAAATGATTCTTTCAGATGGTACAGAAGCATGAATACATAAAAAAAAAAAACTGAACAGAATCACTATGGCTAAAGGAAAAACTTTAATATAAGAACAGAGTAAGCTCTTTCACTGCCTAGCGCTTCTTTACACTCAAGTAAAAGCAGCATTCTTCTCCCTATTTAAAAGCAGTCAATTAGTCAAGTTAATTAAGAATTGCATCCGACCAATACAATGCTAACACACTATCAGCACTTAGTAAAAATTTTACAAAGGAAATACAGCCGGTTAAAACCACACATCTCAAAATTTTTTCATACATAAAAGTATATATATCTATATCTATATATCTATATATATATATATATATATATATATATATATATATATATAGATGTGTGTGTGTGTCTGTGTGTGTCTGTGTGTATATATCTATCTATATATATATATATATATATATATATATATATATATATATATATATATATATATATATATATATTATATTATATAACAAAAATCAATGGGGTGTGCCCATGCACACAACAAAACCTGACCTCTGAGTACATTCTTGGCAACATGCCATGGATGCATACTACTGTTGTGTAAGAGTGTATTCTTCCTACTCTTTTTCCTACATAAGGTAGTATGCACATCCAATAAATCAGACTTTCTTACAGTAACATCCAAAAAGTCTATCTCATCTATAGAGTATTTATATGTAAACTTCAAAAAAGTCATAGGGCCGGATTCACGAAGGCTTGCACGGAGTCTTAGAGTAGAGTAAGACTCCATGCAGCCATCATGTCCAATGAGCAATCCAGGAGCAACCTGCAGGGGCGTGCAAGAGGGCTCCTAAAACGGCTCTTACACGGACAGGGCTGGGATATGCAAATTACCTCAATTTCAGGCGAAAGGCATGCAAATGAGGTAGATTTGCGATTCAGGAAACCCGAGCCTGTCCGAGTAAGAGCAGTTTTATTCGCAGAAATGTACTCAGTTGATAACTGAGTACCGTTCTGCAAATAGCAAAACGGAGCCGTGACAGCTCCAAATAAAGTTGCATCCAGTGCAGGAAGCATGCCAATGACCAAATATACGGCCATTGGAAATGTTTCCTGATGCAATATGAAAATAAAAATAATTTTTTTCTCCGATTTCTGATGTTTAAGTGTAGCGCAGCACCGCTCAAATGGGCTGCGCTCTAAAACCCAGAAAACTAAAAATTAAAACCCACAAATGTGGATCTTATTGAAATTGTTAATGTACAATGCAAGGGAATGGCAGGCTGAAGACAACATGGCCACCAAATAGAGGTTGCTAAGGGGGGAAGCTCAGTCTAAGAGATGTAACCAGGCATTAGTAGGCAATCCTATGTAAATGAGGGTTAGGATAGTGAATCGCAAGTTTACATAGCAAATAAGCACAGTCAGTGGAGTGTAGGAGTAGGATAAGGGGAGTAACAGAGTAGAAGATAGGTGACATCACAAGGGGATATGAAAGAAGTGAAGCTCATTGGAGCAGAGTGGCATGTGTCTGCTGTCATTTACACATCATGGAAAGAGGTGTGTCAACAGGTAGGCTAGGGAAAGGCAAGAAATGGAAGGTGTATACCATGGATAACACCCAAGTTTCTTGCTGAGCGTGCATGCGAGCGTGTGTGCACCTGTAAACCTGAGTAAGACAGAGTGCGCATGTGTAAGCGTGAGTGCATGCGTTTAAACTGAACTAAGTATGTATAAGGCTGTTTAAAGAGTTGTAAGCGCGTTTGCACTGGTGTGCAAGTGTTTTAACCTGAATAAGCAATTTTTAGTCCGTGTAAGCATGTGTGCATGCATGTTAGCTGTTGTGCACGTGTTTGCACTTGTGTGCACGGCTCTCCCCTCTGAGGAAACAGAAAGGAAAAAGGAAGCACAACAAATAGTAGGAAGCTACCAGGGAGTACTAGCAGAGCTAGCAGGTGAAAACAATCAGAATCAGGCAATTACACAGGCAGTACACTAGCCCAGTCCATCCTAGCACTTAAAACTCTGCAAAATACAGTCCATTATGTTTCTCACAACAGACACTGCAGTAAGCTAATAGAAGTAAAAACTGAAAAGGCTTTACTGAGACAAAGAAATGTTAGGGGCTGCCATTGCTGTTATAAGGTGACATATGCAACATGCTGAGGGTGATGACAATGGAAATGCTGCTGGACAACCCACAGTGAGGAGACAGAGAAGAGTGTACAGGCCCAGGGTCACCTACCAGGGGCTGCATGAGCTGGAGAAAGTGGAGAGCTATAGAGTGGACAGAGTCCTGCTGCAGAAAATTGTTGAGCTGTGCAGGCCACACCTCACAAACAGAACCAACAGAGGGGAACCCATCCCAGTGGAAACCAAGGTATGTGTTGGCCTAAGAATATTAGCAACAGGTACCTTCCAGAGACCAACTGGTGATATGATTGGGATATCACAGGCATCAGCATCCAGGGTACTGCACCAGTTCCTGGATGCCATGTCAGCATATGTCGGTGATCATGTATATTTCCTCAATTCCCATGAGGTATTGGCCAGCAATATGCATCTCTTCCAGCAAATAGCGGAATACCCTGAGGTAGTGGGTGCAATAGACTGCATGCACATATGCATCAAAGCACCAGCCGGCGAGTGGGGTAGGGTCTATTTCAACCGCAAGGGCTTCCCCTCCATCAACTGCCTGGTCATGTGTGATTCCCAGGGCATAATACTGAATGTGTGTGCAGGCTGCCCTGGAAGCTACCATGATTCCCATATCTGGCATCTGACACAGCTGTACCAGACATTTGCCAATGGGGACATCCCACATGGTCACCTAGTGGGGGATGCTGGCTATGCACTGGAGCCATGGCTGATGACACCAATCAGAAATGCACAAACACCTGAACAGGAATGCCATAATGAGGCACACGCACAAACATGTAATGTAATAGAGCATGTGTTTGGGCTGCTCAAGTCATGGTTCCGGTGCCTGGACACATTTGGTGAAGCCTTGCAGTACTCACCAACTACATGTACCCAAATTGTCATGGTATGTGCTATGCTACATAATATGATCCTGCGAAAACAGCTGCAGCAGGACCAGCATAGGCCTGGGCCAAACAGCCCCCCACCATTGCGAAGGCCATCGCAGGCAGAGCGTGACTCAGAGGAGGAACAACCTGAGCCTGCCACAGTAGGCAGAAGAGGCATGTCCAGTATGCTTTGGCCTTGGCAAAGAGGCAAGGCATAGCACATACACTGTCTCAGTAGGAACTCTGGAAATGATACCTCGCTCTGACTCGCACATATAGTAAAAGGGATGCCTAAGTTGACACTACCTGCTTTCAAATATGTACAGGGAGTGTAGTATGTGCATCTGACATAGGCAGCCCTGCAGCACCACCTAAGGCATGATTGCCATGTGTTAAGCAATATAAAGCAGTGCTAAACAGCATTTACCACCATGTAGTATATGCAAACAAAATCGCACACACCAACTAGCACAACTGTGGTCAATGTTGAGTAATATTGGGCAACGTCCAGCAATGTTGGTGAATATTGAGCAATGTCGGACAAGCCTCGTCTAAGTAGGGCATAGCTGAACAAAAGCCAACATGCTCATATTTGCTTGACTGGCCCTTAAGCAGTCTGGTCTGCTCAGTATAAAAATAAAAAGCAGTGATGGGCCTAGAACCCAGGATATTGTGCACTATAGTCAAAGTACTGAACCACTAAACCATGACAGTATTGCAGTGGTCAGTCAGTATGAAGGAATGTTGATAAGTCTATGCAAAGTATCTCATGGAAACCCTGCAGGCACAGCATAATCCCTGTTGAGTTATAACACAAAGGTGAGTCCTGCAGTATGAACAGAACTTGACTTCCAACACACACAGTATAAATGTTAATATTGGTCATGTTCACACACATCAACAAATGTAGTGGACCTCATATAGCAACATACTTAAAGATCACACTGGGCATGCTCACACACTTGAATAAATGAGACAAATGTCAGGCAACAAAACACGGAAAGCCTGAACTGGGCATGCTCACACACTTAGGCCATGTCTGAGTACAGCAGTGGGCCATGCATATCTGGCAGTTGCATGTGTTAACCCAGGAACCTGTCACTATCCAGCAATCCACCCTGTGCACACAGTTATATGACAACAGACACATCTATAATATATAGTGGAACCCTGTCATAATAAAATATGTTCTGCAGATACCAAAGTTATTCATAGAAACTGGTAAAGCAAAGATGATAATGACCTGCAAACAGTATCAGCAATAAACATTGTGCATCCTGAACATTAGCATAGGTTCAGAGGTCGATACTAGGCTATCTGCCCTCGGGCATGTACAAGCCTAGCCAGAGTGTGTTTGGCATTTGCAACCCTGTCACATTACTACACTGTGTGTGTGAATAGTAGGTCACACAAGATAGCCCAAGTACGTTTAGGCTAGTGTACCTCTGTCTAGCAGGGACACAGAAGATATCCCAGGGTTAAACATACGATCACCCATACAGTTGTCAAGATGTCTCCTGTAGGTGGTCAGTGGGTGGCTCTGCCTATGTGAAACTGGGATTACAATCTGGAGTGAGTGGAGGCTCTGGGATAAGAATCTGTCCCTCCAGCATGTCCTATTAACATCTGTGCTGAGGTATATGTCCCTGGAGTGTGTAGCTCCAAGGGAGTCGGATATCCTGAGGTGGAGCATGTCCAGTAAATCTGGGTTGGGTATATCTGTAAACAACAGGCACACATCATATCCGAGTAGGTGGTAAGCGACTGAGTAGAGCTGGAGTTACTGCATCCGAACTGTGCAGGGCGTCTGTGTGAGTCCCTAGATCTGCTTGGTGAGGAACATCTGTGGCCAGTACAGTTGCTGCAGGTGTCGGGTAAGGTACACCCCAAATGTGGCATTGTAACCAAACATGGTTGTGATGAGTATAGGGGCGCAATGACCTCACTCGATATAGATGTGAAACCATATGGGATAAGGTGGCCCACATAGAAGGTGTGTCCAACCACTTTGGCAACATGAATGTCAAAGGCGACAGTACGAACAAGTCAAGTCCCCAAACCCCTAGCAACTCCTACTGTATGTAATGGAGTACTACCTATGTGGTAATGTGTGGGCATGTTGTTATTCCCAGAGGGGATGACTATGCAACTAATGGCATTTAGCTGTAGGGCATGGCTCAGGCACCAGTCATCCATCTCTGTGAGACCCTATTTGAGTATGCTTGTGGCAACTGGAGAGTTGATCATGGCACCCAGTTTGCAGTCAAGTGCAAACATGTTCAGCCATATTCCTCCTGTGGTAGCCTGTACATCAGACAAATATATACTGAACAAGAGAGGTCCCAGGACCGAGCCGTGTGCGATTCCACGTGTAACTGGTGTATGGTCAGACATGGCACCTGCAATTCTGACCATGTGGGTGCTATCCCTGATCCAGGTAGCAATCCATCGTGTGAGATATGTGTCCATATTGACGCTGGTGAGCCTATGCATAATGGCCCAGTGGGTTATTGTGCTGAAGGGTTTTGCAAGGTTCAGGTAGGCTGTGTGCACAACCGTCCCTATGTCGATGGACCTGTTATCCGTTTAAAGAATACAAACAGGTTCAAGAGGCAAGATCTGCCCACAACAACGCTGAAATGTGTAGGACACAGTGTCTGTAGGTTCCCAATGTTTATGTGTATGAGTCCCATGACAATACGCTCCATAGCTTTGCAGAACAGGCTAGTTAGGCTTATAGGGCAATATTGTCTGTGGTCCATTATGACACCAAGTCTGTGGAGTGGGACCACTGTCGCTGTACGCCGTTCCTTGGGTACATATCCTGTCATAACTCCGATATTGAACAGTGATGTAATGTGAGGGTTACGTCTGTCATGAAGCTCGTGTAAGATGCAAGCCGGGACACCATCTGGTCCCATTGATACTGTGATGTATGCTTTGGGGAGGGTAGCACTCACCTGTTACTGTGTGATGTCAGGGAGGTTATACTCTGTTGGGATGGATAGTTGCTCCTTAGGGGGGATGGGGGTGGAGACATCTGCACTGAACCTGTTTGCCAGGATGTTGGCAATGCCAGTGGGTTCAGGGTACATTTAGTCAGTATGCAGTAACTCACAGCATATCACTGAGTGTCCACCTAGGTTCCTGACATAACTGAAGAAGGCCGTGTGATAGTCCTATGTGTCTGGTGCAATTGTCCGGTAGAAGAGGCCCTTAGAAAAGTTCATGAGTGATTGTAGCTGCCTGCTAGTATAGATCGCAGATGCCTTCCCAGTCTGGGATTGTGCTCTATCATGTAGTAGCATCCTCCTGACGTTGTACAGCTTATTAATGGCTGTGGTCTACCAGGTCCCCTGCCATTGGAGTAGTGAGTCCTGTTGTTATTTGGGATAGCACAATCCATGCAGTCCACTAGGTGTCCATAGAATGTGTATGTAAAGGATTCAGCAGTGTGAGCCATATTTGCCACTGTCTCAGGATCTCTGAAGGATACCACCTTGCTTTGGTGAAGTGAGACGTTGGCTCATGAGAAGTTCACCAAGACTACCCAGGATGGGTGTGTGGAGGGTATATGTATGTCCAGTGAGATACATATATGTTCTGACCTTACCAATGAGGGGTATATCACTGGTGTGGAACATAGTGTCCCCATGTTGGTGATGATCAGGTTCAATATGTATTCCCCCTTGTGGCTGTGCTGACTGTTTGTGCCATAGCATATGAGTCTACAAATTGTAGCGACTGTTGGGTGATGGTGTTGGGGCTTGAGTAGTATCCCCAGTCAATATTTGTGTATATGAAGACACCCGATATTCTCCATAGTTCCCATGAAAGCCGAGTGTGGTTCCTGAGTTTGGGAGGGTGGTCTGTAGCAGGCAACAAACTGAAAGGCAGTTTTGAACAATGGTAGTTGTATATGTATGATCTGTGATGCTTTGTGCAGTGCTACTAACCCGGAGGTGTGTGTAGCTGTGATGTATATGGATACTCCCCCTAGTTGTGTTGTCTGTTCCAAGTCTTGCTGTCAGAAAGCATGGTATGAGACATAACCTGGTAGTGCTGGTGTGCATAAGTGAGCCTGAACCAGGCATCTGTTAGTGCACAGATATCGCTATCCTCCATACTGAGGAGAGTCCTGAGTGGCCGCAATATGAGGGTAACACATCTGGTGTTGAGCAGCATTACCCTTAGTTTCATTTAACCTGTAATGTCTATGGAGGTGGGTTTGTCTTTTGAGCCCTGCTTAAAAAAGGCACTATGGTGGTAGCAAGAGCGTTAGCCAGCATTCAAAAGTCCAAGGGTGACAGGTGCAAGCTGTCCATAGTGAAGCTACGTGGCATGTTGAGCATGTCACCACAGGCTGACAGACACTGTATCCCCTATGAATGAAACAAATTTGTTAGGCAACTGTTAAACGTGATATGTTTGTCTGTATACTGTGATATCATAATTGGTGGGTGTAGGATGCTACACAAGTTCAGGGTCATACTGGCCTGGGCTACATGATCGGAGTGTTCCTCCATGTATCATGTCATGTGGTCCAGGGAGTAACATCTGAGGTTTTACACACCGGCATGGACAATGATGGTGCCAGTCCTGTACTTGCTTTGGAGTGACCTGACTGCCTGTGTTATGTGACAGATCGTGGCACCCAACAGACAGCTCAAAGTGACTATTCCCTTGTTAGGGCTGATGAGTGGTACGTCAGTGTGTCTGACAATAAGTGTCACCTATTACAAGTGTAGTAGGTGTGTTGTTTAGCCCGAAGGGCAGTGACTGTGTGGCACACTGACATTGTGAACTATGTGATATGTAAGTATTGTAGTGGGGTAGCAGTTGTGTGTGTGTCTGCTTTGGAGGTCTCTGCTGCTTAGGCAGAGTACATTTACAGCATCCGAGTATGTCTATGTGTGATAATGTTGTTTGAGTGCTGTCACTAGAGGATATGTGAGACTGATATGTGGTGTGTGTGGTTACCTTCACCACCTGATAGACTGTGCCAGTCATGGGTCGAGAGAGTTCAGCACCCTGTATTATAGGTGCATCTCACACATATATCTGAGTTTGTCAGGAGGAGGAGAGGGTTGTCTGTGTACATGAGGCAGATGTAACATTGTGTCAATATCACAATATTCACCAGCTGGACTGGAGAGTACACACAAAACATGGACATGCCAGGATATTATGATGACATACTCTGTAGCCTGATCACAAAGGATCAGTAGGGTGTTAAGTGTGCAAAAGAGTATAACAGGGATTACTGCTCATGTTCATTGCTGTTTTGTAAAGAGTAGCTGAGAAGGAGTCCAGACTGAATCATGACACCTCCTTCAGCTATGTCATAAATAGCAATGTACACCCATATATGTCCTGAGTCAGGGCCAACTGTACCTGACTGAAAATGCCGACATCCTGACAGACAGGCCCATATGTACATACTCACCTCCCACTGACAATAGGCCATATCATCATACCAGGAGATATCACATGTAGAATGGATGAGCAGCTACCCCCACTGCCAAAAGCATGGCAGCAAGTGGAATACATTGATTCCCAATATGTGTCATGCGCAAACTACAGAACAAACAGATCCTGCACCAGAACAGACAGCTGAGCCTCAACCCCTACACAGGATGTGGAACCATTGAATGTGTCACAGCAACATATGGCACTCCCCACAAGTGTTGGTGCACAACACACCATGGGAAGTCAAGTCCAGTATGCCTATGAAGTCCGATCTGCAAGGTCATGGAGTCCATCATGATTGCAGTCATAAACAGAGCTATTGGAAGCTGACATACACACAACACTACCAACTGTGGTATGTTCATGTGCGGAACATGGTTCCCAAACATGCTAGACTGTTTGCAAGACAGCCACCCAGGACATACATCAATGAACACATCTACACATATCTCACATAGACTTTGAATAGCTCTTTATCAACATCCCAGACACATGTAGTATCCAGAAAATCAACAAGCGGTGCATAAATATGTGTTGACATATGACGGAATGTCAATGTGTCCACAGATAGATCATACAAGGTAAGGATTATGAGGTCTTGTTCAAGCTGTTGACACCTGCTGACCCACATGGACCATTCCTGGAATGGCATAAAATAAAGTGTACACACATCACCATGTCCAGTCTGATGATGTCACCGTCCTATAAATACAGCAGGAGAAGAGAAACCAGCCAATAAACAAATAGCGTGCTGTGTTAATGTGTCTCTTTCTAGTATCATAACATAGTTAAGTAGGGGTTTGAATTCTACAAACAGTGTGTGTGTGTGAGTGTGGGGGTGGGGGGTGGGGGTGTTTTTATGTGTGCAGTTTCCTTTGAGAGGTGTTCCCTTTTTGGAGACTGGAAAAACTCACTAAAAGAGGTACATTCCTCTTTGGAAAGTCTGATGATGTCACCATCCTACAAATACAGCAGGAGAAGGGAAACCAGCCAGTAAAGCAAATAGCACGCCGTGTTAATGGGTCTCTCTCTAGTATCATAACATAATTAGATACGAGTATGAATCCTGCAAACAGTGAGTGTGTGTGTGTGTGGGGGGGTGTATATGTGCAACTGTCTTTGAAAGGAGTGCCCTTTTTGGAGACTGGGAAAACACACTAAAAGAGTTACATTCCTCTTGGGAAAGACTGATGATGTCACCATTCTACAAATACAGACGGAGAAGGGGAACCACCCAGTAAAGCAAATAGCGTGCCGTGTTAATGCATTGCTCTCTAGTATCATAACATAGTTAGATAGGGGGTTTAAATGCTGACTGTGTATGTGTCACTGTTGGTCAATGCGGTTTGGGTTTTGCTTTTACTATGGTATGACATATTATAATTACAACAGTAAGTGCATTGCACACATCAGGTATCTGTGTGACAAATATATATGTGTACATGTCCCCTCAATCAGTACATAGGTGTGAAACCTGCATACTACATGAATACATTTATTTCCATTGACAGGTTGTGCCGCTGCTTCTCAGATTGTAGGTCACATATGTATGTATGTG